>NW_026585504.1:24071307-24244750 GCF_907164565.1 Psammomys obesus | reverse complement strand
TATCTATCTATCTATCTATCTATCTATCTATCTATCTATCTATCTATCTATTATTTATTTATACTTATAGGTGTGTGTATAAGCACATAGGTGTTACGACACTCATGTGGAGGTCAGAGGGAAATTTTTTTTTCTTTACCCATGTGGGAAATAGGGCTCAAATTCATATTCTCAGATTCAGCAACTAGTGTCTTTATCTGCTGAGCTATCTTACTGACTCAAATTTATAGCTTTTCTTTGTGGAATGTAATAGGTTTCACAAATAAATATGTTTATGGATAATTTAGAACATTTAATTAATGCAATAATAAAAAATTGTTCTTTAAAACATTAAATGCTTTTGCTAACGAAGATGATGGTGATGATGATAACAAGTAATGATTTTATACAGAGACTTCTCCATTTTCTAAGAGAATTAATTCAAATACACACTACATATATAGCATTGTATGAATATACACAGTTACAAAAATGTCAGTGTTTGTACTAATCTACAGATATCCTAATGCAATTTTAGATAATTTCTAGGTAACTTAAACACCTAATATAGCAGGAATTGAGTGTAAAAAATACCCAGTTGCTTATTTCTGCACAATGACAGATGTTACATATTTCAAGGCTTGAGATGTTTCAGATGTCTGAAGAAACTTGCATCAGCATCTCCTTCTTTTTCTTGAACACTCTTGAGACTTGACATAAGTCTTTTCAGTGTGTTACAGGGTTGGTTTCCTGTATGTTACCAACACAGAAAACTTTCATCATGCTTTTTAATTGAGCTCAGTGTTCCCTTACATGTACATTCTCTCTGAATATTTTACTCCTTTTTAGCCTCTGATGGGATCTGTTGGACTCCATGTTCAAGGAAACACACCTATTGTCAATATGAGTGGGCATTCTGCATATAGTGTGTATACAATGAATGCTACGTAATTAAGGACATGGATAGAGGGATTGGATCCTTCTATACTGAACACCAGTTACCCCAGCTACGCCACACATTTCTTTGTCCAAAAGGACTTGAAAGAAGGTAACCTATTTTCATTCCTTAATGATTGATATTGAGAACAGAGCTCAGAAAACTGTCCTAGATGACCTGATCTGAAAAACAATTTTTGTTAACCATTATCAGAGTTTTAATATAATCCCATGAGATAAGCACAGGGATTGATCTTGGGAGTTTCTTAAAGTTAAAAATCTGAAAATAACTATTTTACCTCATCTCTGGGCAAGTATGTCTTGAAATGACTTTGCATGTCCAGGGAATCAAAAGGTTCACCACATTAGCCAAACAATTTCGGGGGAAAACCTGTCTAATGTACCCTACAATTTAAAAGTGAAATAATTTTCTCTGAATAAAGGCCCACATTTATGGCTGTTGGATGTTACAAAAGACTGACTCATCCCAGTAATATTGAGAGAAAATGAAGTAATGTATAAAAGTACCTGAAGGGCACTCTGATGTTCAGCCTCTCTGCATACTTGCACAGGGTATCCCATGGAATGTGAATTTTAATAAACATGATGTCAGGGTTTGCAATTGCTGGCTGAAAAAAGGATAGAGAAGCACCACTATTTAGAATCAGAACTGATGACATTCTATCCTAACTCTATTTCAAAGGAAGAAACATTGTCTCTGTGGCTATGCAGGGATCACTCTCACTTATATAAAGGGACATATGGTTGAAAATTTTTTATAAAATATATTTAAAAAATTAATGCCATCAAGAATTATAAACATATATACATCCATAAAGAACCTCCTGAATACAAAATTTTCCTGAAGATGTTGTAAAAGAAATAGTTTCAGAGCCCATTCAATATTGGATTGAAGCCTGATGGACATCCATATAAGAAAGCTACTCATCTCAAACATGGCCTTTTGTTAACAGAACCTAAGAATTCCCACTCAGAACATAATAACTCCCCTGGAAAGAAACATATATGTCATATATATATATGTTATATATAATAAGCCCAGGCTTATTATACATTATATATAATATATATATATAATATATATTATATACATATATAATATGTATATATATACATTATATATAATATATATTATATACATATATAATATGTATATATACATTATATATATAATATATATTATATACATATATATACATTATATATATATAATGTATAATAAGCCTGGGCTTATTATATATAACATATATATATATGACATATATGTCATATATATATAATGTATAATAAGCCTGGGCTTATCTCTGCCTGCACGAAAGAACCTTAGTGCTTTGCTTCCTCATGGTCAAATCAACAAATTCTACTTCCCCCTTTTCTATTGATTCCCCAATTCCTGTCAATTGAAAGGACAGGTTTGATATCTTCTTGATGGAAGATAGTCAATAAAATCTTTCCTTTTGGGCTGAAGAGATGGCTCAGAGGTTAAGAGCACTGGCTGTTCTTCCAGAGAACCTAAGTTCAATTCCCTGCAACCACATGATGGCTCATGGCCATCTATAATGAGATTTTCAGCCCTCTTCTGGAGTGCGGGCATACATGCAGGCAGAACTGTGTATATATAATAAATAAATAAATATTTTAAAAAATTTTTCCTTAAAAAAAAAAAAGTGATGTCACAGCTGCTTACCAAGTGCAAGAGCTAATGAGTCCTTGCTCAATGTATAAGGAAATCATTATCTATTAATATTGTATTGATCATTCTTATTGATCATATATTGACTTACCATTCAGAGCAGTTACAACTACAAGTTTCAAGTTATTCTTAATGGACAGATAATTAAGACCCTCATTTTCACTCAGACAGTGCATAAACCACTGAAAATCATCAGGAATCTTAACCAATTAATCTGTTTAATCATCTCCCACATTTTTGAAGTAGCTGTCAAGTGTTCCCACTATTTGCTAGGTCCAGTGATTCTGTCCTGAGAAAAATTGACTGTTTAAATGATAAGTCGACCTTGGCATGATAGACTGTCACATTTATGAACTTAGTGAGGGCTAACATTGTGCTAATCACCACAGAAAAAAAATAATAAAAGACACTCTCTATCTAAAGGTAAACATGTGAAAATTGTAACTGACTATGCCAGATATTAACTTTCTATAGGTCTTTAAATTTAGTCCAGCATAAACATATAAAAATTGACTATAACTTTAAGTTATTTTTTTTGATATTTTCACGCATTTATAAAATTTGCAACCCTTATCTCCACATCCAAACCCCATGTTGCCTTCATCCTCTCAAATTCATGACTTTTTCATCTAATTTCTAAATATTTTATTTTAATTATATCATTACACAAAAATGGTAACTTTATTAGTGTTGCATAATAATTTTGTAAGCACTACTTATTCATTTAAATAACAATATAAACACATTTATAATTTATCTAGATATTTGTCACTTATCAAAGTAAAAGATAAGACCATAATGCTGATATTATCAGGCTCTTTGTAATGCCTACTCCATAATTAATGGAAAGGTTTCTATATAGGCATGATAAAAATAAGATCTTTTGTGGCTACAAAAGACTAGTGAGGGGCCAGATAAGCATGTTTCAGCTATGTATTTGAGCTTCAGAACCATGCAACAAAATAAAAATAAATAAGTAAATGAAAATTTAAAGCAGATAATTTAAGCCCTCTACTAAAATGATTTTTCCATCTAAAACAAATAAAGACACATTTTATATTCTGTTATACTTTCTGACGGTATCTATAGAAAGTGATTTTCAACTGCAAATAAAAGTCCTGATAGTGAAATTAAGATGCTCACTACTGCAATTACATCACCCAGTCTTTCACTTAGAGGACACAACTTGCATTCCTTTATTCCTGACTACCTATTTAAAATTACATTGCATTGTAAAACAAACAAACAAACAAACAAACAAACAAAAACCATGTTGTTTAGATCCTAGATACTCAAGGACAAATTCCATCTGTACCATTTACTATCTCCATGGCATTTGAATAATTAGTTGGCCCTCTGATTTTTACATTTTTATTTTTATTTATTTATTTGTTCATTTGCTGAGAACTGAAGAGTCTCTGAGTTGAAGGACTTCACACTGGCTGTGTGAAGTACCTGCTCCCGATGGGGTCTGGGTGTCAGGGGAGAGTATGCTTCTCAGATCAGCATTTAAAACAAAGGTGAATTATAAACCATCCCTTGGATCGGTTTCTTGTTTTGATCTCCTTTAAGGAGCTAGCTCCTCTGTGATGGAGCTTGTACCTTCGTTTTGAACACCTTTCATTCTAGGACTTGTGGTAATGTAAGCATAAATCCAGCAGTAATTTATGATTTGCAAACAAACAGAGGCAAAACGAAAAGCAAAACAAAACAAAAGCACCCCAAGGCCTCTGATGTACAGTGATTTGAATCAAGATATAAGTCGAACAGTTAAATATTCTCCTCATTTAGAAAGACAAATGGGATGTGCATTGAATGTATGACAGGAGTCTACCGCAAAAGGCATCTGAAAGACTCTACCTAGCAGTGTTTCAAAGCAGACACTAAGACTCATAACCAAACCATGGCAGAGTGCAGGGAATCATATGAAAGAAGGGGAGTTAGTATGATATGGAAAGGATAGGAGCTCTACAAGTACCAAATATATCCGGGCACAGGGTCTTTTCTGAGACTGACACTCAACCAAGGACCATCTATGGATATAACCTAGAACTTCTGCTCGAATGTGGCCCGTGGTAGCTCAGTAACCAAGTAGTTTTCCAAAGCAAGGGGAACAAGGACTATTCTAACAGGATCTGGATCTCAAGGGCAGGCTCTTTGACCTCCCCCCCCCCCAGGGGAGGAGCAGTCCTGTTAGGTCACAGAGGAGGACTTTGCAGCCAGCCCTTGAAGATGCCTGATAAAACAGGGTTAAATGAAAGGGGAGGAGGTTCTCCCCAATCAGTGGACTTGGAAAGGGGCAGGGAGGAGACCAGGGAGGGAGTTGGGGAGGGGGAGGGAATGAGGGAGCGGGATACAGCTGGGACACAGAGTTAACAAATTGTAACTAAAAAGAAAAATAAAAAAAAAATATTCTTCTCTGATAATATAAACTGAATGTTACCTATAAAAAACATACTTGTGCAGATACTAGTTTGGGAGAGAGATGTGTCTTTGTAACCAGCCACTACTTGACATAGTCCCGTGCTTACACAGCTTGCCACCGCTGCCTCTCCCTATCACACTCTCTGCTGCCTCCTGTTTGTCTGAGTCTCCTTGTGTCAGTGTGCTCTCCTTCCTGTGGTGTTTCCTCCTTGCTTTGCGCTAGAAGTGAATCCATATGTGCATGAGTCTCCATGTATCCAATTTCATTGTCACACTCACTGACCATGCACTGAAAAGATGAATGAATGAATGAGTTAACTTTTATTTTATTTACTATTATTACTATTATTATTATGTTCAGATAGGATATTATTATGTAGCCTGGGCTTGTTGAGAACTAATTGTATAGACCCAGCTGTTCTTTAACTCATGATCTTTCTGCCACATTTTCTTTAGAGCTGAGGCTACAAATGTATTCCATCATGCCTGGTGAGCTAACTTCTTCTGACTTACATTCTGCCTAACTTATACCTGAGCAAGAAATAAGGACATCTGTTAAGCCTGGTTATTCTGCAGAGGGGCACTATTTCAGGATCCAAAACAGCCACTGTGTCTAGCTTGCATCTTGCAGGTTATTAATTCATTGCTGTCAAGCTTTTGATGTGAAATAATCTCATCACCTAAAATAAAAGGCTCTGTTGGAAGGAGGGATCTTGCATTACAGTGACTATCATCCCTGGGTAAAATGTCAGCTAAGTGCACACAGCTAGCATGCGTCTCATTTTCAGGCCTTAGCTTTAAATGCATACACACTGAAAGATCATTTTAATCAGTATAAGATGATGCTTTTTTATAGCATTCCCAAATGAATGTCTCTTTTGTTTAACTTCATTTGAAATCACAAAAGGCAACTAGTTTCATTCTCTGCAGGTAGCAGATGAGGTGATGGTATTGGTGACACAATGGTGCTGTCAAGGAAAAAGATCACCTTCTCCTTTAGAAGCACAAGCTGCCAATCTGGGTCTATTCTGCTCATCTCTGCTGAAAGTAGGCTTTTCAGAGGAACAAGCCCCCCACAACCACCACTCTTCTCGTTATAATTTAATTATTCCACCTAAAATTCCCAAGAGGAAGAACATTTACTCCCAGGAAAGGAGGAAACTTAGAAACTATGTTTTCACAAAGTCATTTCGCAAGATTTGGATACAAAACAAGGAAAAGTGTATGTGGTCTCTGAAGGCATCTGCCATCTCTAAAAGGAAGACAAGCTGCTGCTATAAACTGTACTACAAGACACAAATCTCACAGTGACAAATCACCTTGCTGTGTACAAAAATGGTCCTCAAGTATGCACTGACTTTTGAGGATGCTTTCCTTTAGAAACTGCTTACACAGACATGCAATTCAGTGACAAATTGTGATCTTCTTTCTGCCAGACTCAGTGCTCAGCTTTGATGCATATTTATTTATAAAGCATGCAAGGATTTTCTGACCTCCATATTTCAGCTGAGGGCCCATGATCTGCAATATTTTCATAAAGCTGTTTTTCCTTCCATCTACTAAAAGCCATAAATCTTTTAAACATAAAACAAAATTGCATCTAAAGTTCATAGCATTCACTAGCAAAAACTATGAAAACTGGTTACTGCCCTAGAGCTTCGTAATAATGAAAATGGTTTTAGTTGTTGATGTTTAGGCTTTTTTTTTTCTTTTTTCTCTTTAGGGGCTGAGGACTGGTCACTAAACTGACATCCTTGAACACTGAGAGTATGTAAGAGATCTACCTCTGTTCTGTATTACTAACCTTAAAAGACTGGGTTTGATACTTAGAGATCTATAAGTACTTGTATACTAGTGAGTCCTAAATTAGCATAACATTTTATTTAAAAATACACTTATTTTATAATCTATCATGTAAGCCTCTTGCTTAAATGAAGAATGAAGGGTGCTGATGTTATTACAGAAGTGTTGTGGGCAGCGCTTTGAGAATCTCTGTTCTTCATTGTACTTGCTGAGTATAATCCCTGGGATATGTGAATATGCTATATGACACTCTACAGTTAGATTACTATGCTCCATGTAACAGTTAATGTTTTTAAATAAGAGCACAGATTATTCTCTAGGTATATGAGCTCATAAAAAGGCCAGGCGCCTTCCACAGGTTCCTTTGAAAGACTACCCACCAGGGTTGTAAAGCAGAGGCTGAGACTCATAGACAAACTTTGGGCAGAGTGCAGGGAATCTTATAGAAGAATGGGCAGACAGAAAGACCTGGAGGGGGCAGGAGCTCCACAAGAAGACCAACAGAGTAAAAAAATCTGGATCCGAGGAGCCTGCAGTGACTGATGAATCAACTAAGGACCATGAATGGAGAGGACCTAGACTCCCTGCTCAGATGTAGCCCATGGGCAACTCAACCTCCATGTGAGTTTCCTAGTAAGGGGAACAGGGACAGTAACTGGCATGAACTCAGTTGTCTGATGTTTGATCACCTCCCCCTGACAGGAGTCCTTACTAGGCTACAAGGAAATAGGATCCAGACAGACCTGATAGGCTAGGGTTGGATATTAGGGGAGGAGGACCACCCATATCAGTGGACTAGGGAAGGGACATAGGAAGGAAAGTGGGAGGGGGGATGGGATCCAGAGAAAATGAGGGAGGGGGCTACAGCACAGATACAAAGTGAATAAATTTTAATTAATAATAATAATAATGAAAATTCAAACAAACAAATAAAAAAGACTGTTCTTTCCCTGGCATGCTACATTAAAAAATAGCATAATGATGCAGGCAAAATACCTTACTGGTAGTTTTGCAAAGAGAGCGGATATGTAGCAAAAAATGAGTGCTACCCGCTAAGGGCTGAAATTTAACTGAGCAATAGGCAACCACTACTCAGGAAATGAATTGTGCCACAAACTTGAAAGTTTCAGTGTTCCATGTCCAGGCATCCTGGAAACGTGCTGGTTTATGCCGATTCATGTCCCATACAGAAACTGAGCAAACAGTTCAACCACTTTATCTCAAACTTCTCGCCTACAAAATTCTGATTGAGCAGAATGAGTTTTCTTTTAGAATGCCAAATTTGTGATAATTTGTTAATCAGCATTAGAAGACTAAAACAAAGAATTTCAAGAAGTCTTGACTATCTTGAAACAACATGTTTTTTGTGAAATAATGCTAGAACACTTGTTTTAAAAAATATTTCTATTTATGTATAATCTATTTGTCATGACAGGTTGATTTAATACATGAAACCATAAATAATGAATCAAATCTTAAGTAAGTAAATGCAAAAACTCTTAACACTATAAAAGTTAGGATCATAGGTCTAGTATGAAAATTAAATTTAAAATATAAATTAAGGGTCTGATAAGATGGTTCAGTGTGTAAAGGTGCCTTTAGCCAACCCTTGTGAAATGAGTTGGAGCCCAAAAAGTTAAAAGAGAGAACTTATTTCTCTAAGTTTCCTTTGATCTCTACATGTGCTGAGGCACATTTGTGGTATGAACACACAGAGGCATGATTGAACACACACACATACAAACAAACAAACAAACAAATAAATGAGATACCAAAATATAATTTAGGAATTTTAAGTTTCCTAAATATTGTATAATCTTTCCTTTAACTCTTTCCTAAAGACAATCTTTTATTTTTGAGATTTTAATATAATCACATCATTTTCCCCTTTCTTTTCCTCCTTACAAACACTCCCACACATCCCTCTTTGCTCTTTTGCAATCATGGCTTTTTAAAAATTAATTGTTATTAATGCATATATATGTATATTATATATACATGTATATGTATATATACGTATATATGTATATATACGTATATATGTATATACGTATATATATATGTATATATGTATATATATGTATGTATATACGTATATACGTATATATATGTATATATACGTATATATGTATATATACATATATATGTATATATGTTATTAATGCATATATATAACATATTCTTTAAAATTAATTGTTATTAATGCATATATATATATATATAACATATTCTTAAATATAACCTGCTCACTCAGTATAATGTTACAAGCATGTTTTCAAGGCTGATTATTTGGTATTGAATGAACTAATACATATTTTTACTCTCCTTTGACCTCTATTTCTCCAGTTCCTCTTTTTGTTCTTGTCTCCTTTCTCTGACATCTTCCTTTGTATTTTTTCCTCTGTGATTCCCTCCCACTTCTCTTAAATCTTATTCATAACCATTTAAACATCCTGTCTAAAAGAGTAAGTGAAAAGCTGAAGAGAAAACACGAAAGGCACTATCACTGAAGTCCATTTTCTTCCCTGGCGGTTTTCTCACCTCTCATACAGACAAGCAGGTAAATGATAATGTGTTCGTTCTCCATTATCTACTCTCGCTCGTCTACTTCGTCATCTATTGTTTGCTTGGATGGAGTGTACATCTGTCTTCTCAGAGAAGGCATTCTTACTGCTTTTCCTGAGGTCCTCCACATTCTCCAATGAACCAGTATCTTTCTGGTCTTAGTCTTCCCCAGTATGTTTTCCTATAACCAGATATTACCTGGCTCCCAAGTTTATCCCTGATAATTTCACATGTTTGTTCTCTTCTCCTACTATTTTGTAGGATTATCTCTGTTCTTTTTTCCCATTATCCTATTGCTTTTTTTCCAGTGCATATTTCATACATAATTTATATTCTAAAGACTAGAGACAAGATTTATTTTCAAGTCATAATCTTCATTTACTTTATAAGCTTCAAACATTTCTGCTTGTATTTCTCAGAATTACAATTATTAGCTTTCTCTTCTTCATACTCCCTTCAAAAAACTAGTTCTTTTCTAGACAACAGTAAGTTTTGTTGCAGCTTCTTTCTGTGGGTAGAAATCTGCCTCTGAATTTCTAAGATGGACTCTGTGACTATTAATGGATTGGTTGTCAATCTGATGAGACCTGGAATGAACTAAGACAGTCAGTCACCTCTGAGTGGGTCTGTGAAAGTTTTTTTTTTTTTTCCTGGAAAAGTAACAGAGGGAGCCATCCCACAGAGTGGGAAGCAGCTTCTGGTGACTGTGCAGATATAAAAAGGTCTACGGAAAAGCAGTGCTGCATCCAGCTGCCTTAGCCCCTTACTGTTGAGTCCACGTCTATGCTGGTGCTGCCGTCGACATTCAATGACATCAGAAACCTTTGGCTTTCCAATCTAATTTGAGAACCAGTGGCTCTCCCGTTATCCATCTCCTGGGCCTGCAGATCCAGATCATGACTGCTGAGGCGCTCTCCTTGTTGACTCTGCAGCTACTGGGTTTCTCTGCTTCCCCAGTGTGCAAATATCCATCACTGGACTATCTGCTGTGTAAGCCAATCTAACACACATTTTAAAATATAGGCTCATTCTAATTCTCTTTCTCTAGAGAATCTTGACTGATAGCAATTCCTTTTCAGTCAGGTCAGGTTCTTTCAGTGTACACATAGTGCCCAGACACATTCCTTATATAACATTGCTTTATAAAATTCTTATATAGGTATGAATGCATCATAATAAAATATATTATTTGTAGTTAATATCTATTCAAAATTTAAAAGCTCTCTCTATATATTGCCTCTACCTATTCCTCTTCTTCCTTTCCCCTATCCCCTGCTATTTCTCTCCCCTCTTTGAATAATAACTGTTACTTAATATTATTCAGATCAAATTTAATGCGGCATTTTAGAAAAAATATATTTAAAAAACTAATTTTTAATATGAAATCTGAAGGAATAGGTTTCCTCAAATTTTTCCACTTACATTTTCATCATCATCATCATCAACAACAATAACAAAACATTTGTTATGACACGGGGACACTGAAGAGGGGATAGGAAATATTACTAATGGCAGTGACTACCGTATACAGTGGTAGCAGATCCTCTAGGCAGGAAGTTTGAATTCACCTACTGACTTAGCTGCCCTACCTCTTTACTGTGTAGATTAAAATCTTAGGAAAGTGGAGGCGGGTTGGGAAAATTATAATTATGCAACCTAAAGTGGGACAT
Source organism: Psammomys obesus (assembly GCF_907164565.1). NCBI lineage: Eukaryota > Metazoa > Chordata > Mammalia > Rodentia > Muridae > Psammomys > Psammomys obesus. The sequence goes on along the minus strand of NW_026585504.1, from coordinate 24,233,659 downwards.
TCCTCTGTCCAGGAATAACAGGAATCATCAGAAGGTTCTGTCTTGCTGTGTGCCAGTCTAAAAACAAAACAACAATAACGAAACACAGAGACCACAAAAATGAAGAAACATCCTTTAAGAGTGAAAACAACTGGTTTTGGATGTAGCGTGGAATATATATTTTTTTAATAGTAGTTCAGAGAAGCAAGGAAAAAGACTGCACTAAGACTCAGTGTAGGAAGGCGGGGCAAGATGGCGGCGCCTGGAGGACCCTCATTCTGAGGAGCAGCACAGCAGGATTGGCACAGTGACCAGCAATCGGAACTCTCGGCCATAAAACACAAGTGATTGTGTTTCACAGGTGAGAGGATAACCCACGGTGGGGGATTCCATCAGCTTTAACTGACCCGGCTAAACCGCTGAAGAAATCCCGGTTCCACCAGGCACTTGGTCACCAGCCTGGAGCTACACGCCAGCGCCATCTGGCCACGGTCCCAGACTGAACTGTGGGCCCACAGCACCATAGACTGGATTTCCCAGTCGAGAGATAACCCCACGGAGCAGGAAACAATTGGGACCGACCCCAGGTTACCCAGACATCCCCTGGAAAAGACTCGGGTTCCATGGGTGCCCCAGGAGCCAGCCTGGACCCAGAGCCGGGACAAAGGCGCCTGCACGGAGCCCTGCCTGCACGCCTGATTCGCCACCTCAGATAGAACTGTGGGCACCAGGGCACCAGGGCACCAGACTGTGTGTCTCTGGCAGGAGGAAACCCCCAGCGGAGGGGGTCAGCAGCTCTAACGCTTAGGACACCCAGCACCAAAACACTTCCTGGACTCACACAGACTCTTGTGCAGGCAGGAGCACTGTGCTCTGCCACCATTGTTGAGTTCCCCTGGGGCACTGGGACACACAGCTGCATCCTCAGACCTACAGGAGCCAAAGAGCCATTACAGCAGCCCTCAGATACTGTGCCAGGGATCGGCCAGTTGTCCCTGGCTGGACTGTCAAAACTGTGGGAATCCATGGTCCTTCAGGGGGGCTGCACCCACAGCATCTGGACCACAGCGGTGCCTGCAGCCGCCATCCCAGACAGAGACACACAGCTTCTGGTCCAGAGTGAGGCACCCAGCCTCCAGACCAGAGCAGTGCCCCCAGGTGACAACTCAACCTGGGTGCACATTCTCCAGGTGTAGAGCGGAGCAATCAGCCTCTGGCCCAGAGACTTGCTGAGTGCACCTCCCACTTTCCCGGACAGAACTGTGCACCCCAGGATAACAGACTGAGTTTTCCTGTTGGGAGAAAACCCCACAGCTAGGGAACCAGCAGTTTCTTCAAGAGGACTATACATGGAAATTTAGTGAGCAGCAGCACACTAAATTTATAACAAGAAACCCAGCAGTGGGGCAGCTGTCTTGAGAAATTCTATGGGTAAGAGGAGATCCCCCCCTGCCTAACATAGACCACAGCTACTACTCAGGGCTATAAACCTGAGGTGAGCAGTGGCAACTCCTGAGAAACACTGGCCATACAGTGACCATAACCAAAAAGCAGAGAAGGACTCCTTCAGGAAAAATCATCTTCCGGCCAAGGGGATACTCCCTACCTCAGGACTCCAGGAAGCACAGAAACTAACAGCCAACACCTAAATCAGCCCAATGGGTAGAGGTCAGCGTAAAGGCTCAACCAACAAAAGACAGAGCAATATGGCATCTCCAGAACCCAGCCATCCAGGGGCGAACAGCCCTGAACAATGCAGCATAATAGAAAATCAAGAAGATGACCTTACATCTATGTTGATGAAGAGAATAATAGAGGAAACACATAAAATACGTAATGAATTAGAGGAAGATAAAACCAAAAAGATCATGGCTATCCGTAAAGAAATGGAGGAAGATAAAGACAAACAGATTAGGGCCATCCGTGAAGAAATACGGGAAGATGCAGCCAAACAGCTTGTGGCCTTCAGAGAAGAAATAATTAAATCACTAAAAGAAATAAAAGAGACAGAGTTGAAGGAACTAAAAGAAAAAGAGGAAAATACAAGCAGACAGGTGAAGGAAGTAAACAAAACAACCCAAGACCTGAAGATAGAACTAGAAAAATTAAAGAAAACACAAATGGAGGAAATAATGGAGAGGAAGAATTTAGGGAAGAAAACAGGAACTACAGAGGTAAGCATAACCAACAGAATACAAGAAATGGAAGAAAGAATCTCAGGTGTAGAAGATACAATGGATACAAGAAATCGATGTATCTGTCAAAGAAAATGTTAAATCCAAATAATTCCTGACACAGACCTTCCAAGAAGACTTCCAAGAAGTCCAAGATATTATGAAAAGACAAAACCTAAGAATAATAGGAATAGAGGAAAAAGAAGACTCCCGTCTCCAAGGCCCAGAAAATATTTTCAACAAAATGATTGAAGAAAATTTCCCCAAGTTAAAGGAAAAGCCAATAAGGATACATGAGGCTTACAGAACACCCAACAAATTTGACCAGAAAAGAAAATCCTCCCGCCACATAATAATCAAAACAGTAAATATACAGAACAAAGAAAAAATACTAAAAGCTGCAAGGGAAAAAGGCCAAGTAACATATAACGGCAAACCCATTAGAATCACACCTGACTTTTCAACAGAAACTATGAAAGCCAGAAGGGCCTGGACAGACATCATGCAGATCCTAAGAGAACACAGATGTCAACCCAGGCTACTATCCCCTGCAAAACTCTCAGTCCTCATAGACGGAGAAAACAAGATATTCAATGACAAAAACAAATTTCAACAATACCTACACACAAATCCAGCATTACAGAAGATACTGGAAGGGAAAATACAACCCAAGAAAATTAGCTTCTGTCAAGAAAACACAGGAAATAATTAACCTTACTACAGCAAAACAAAAAGCAACCAAGCACACAACCTTATGAACACAGCCAACATCAAAATCAAAGGATCTAACAGCCACTGGTCATTAATCTCTCTCAACATCAATGGACTCAACTCTCCAGTAAAAAGACACAGATTAACAGAGTGGATAATTAAACAAAACCCAGCAATCTCTTGCATACAAGAAACACACCTAAAACACAAAGATAGACATTACCTGAGGGTAAAATGTTGGAAGAAGACTTTCCAAGCAAATGGACCCAAGAAACAAGCAGGAGTAGCCATTCTAATATCTGATAAAATAGACTTTCAACCAAAATTAATAAAAAGAGATAAGGAAGGACACTTCATACCCATCAAGGGAAAATTCCACCAGGAAGACATCACAATCCTGAACATCTATGCCCCAAATACAAGAGCACCCACATTTGTAAAAGAAACATTGATAAAATTTAAACCACATATAGATCCCCACACATTAGTAGTGGGAGACTTCAACACCCCACTCTCAACAAAGGACAGGTCAACAAAACAGAAATTAAACAAAGAAACAATATCTCTGACAGAGGTCATGAATCAAATGGACCTCACAGACATCTACAGAACTTTACACCCAAACACAAAAGAATTTACCTTCTTCTCAGCACCTCATGGAACCTTCTCCAAAATAGACCATATAGTTGGTCACAAAGCAAGCCTCAACAGATACAAGAAGACTGAAATAATCCCTTGTATCCTGTCTGATCACCATGGAATAAAGCTGGACTTCAACAACAACAGAAATAGCAAAAAGCCTACACACACATGGAAACTGAACAACTTGTTACTAAAGGACAGCTGGGTCAGGGAAGAAATAAAGAAAGAAATTAAAGCCTTTCTAGAACTCAATGAAAATGAAGACACAACATACCCTAACTTGTGGGACACAATGAAAGCAGTGCTAAGAGGAAAGTTCATAGCACTAAGTGCCTTCAAGAAGAAATTCGAGAAAGCTCATTCAAGCAACTTAATGGCCCACTTAAAAACCCTAGAAAAAGAAGAAGCAGACACACCAAAAAGGAGAAGATGACTGGAAATAATCAAACTCAGGGCTGAAATCAATCAATTAGAAACAAATAAAACAATTCAAAGAATCAATGAAACCAAGAGCTGGTTCTTTGAGAAAATCAACAAGATCGACAAACCCTTAACCAAGCTAACTAAAAGGCAGAGAGACACCACCCAAATCAACAAAATCAGAAATGAAAAGGGGGACATAACTACAGACACTGAGGAAATCCAAACAATCATTAGGACTTACTTCAAAAGTCTATACTCAACAAAATTTGAAAATCTAAATGAAATGGACAATTTTCTTGATAGATTTGACTCACGAAAGCTGAATCAGGACCAGGTAAATCAATTAAATAGTCCTATATCCCCCAAAGAAATAGAAGCAGTCATCAACAGTCTCCCATCCAAAAAAAGCCCAGGACCAGATGGCTTCAGCGCAGAATTCTACCAGACCTTCAAAGAAGAGCTAACTCCAATTCTCTTCAAACTATTCCACAAAATAGAAACAGAAGGAACATTACCAAACTCATTCTATGAAGCCACAATCACCTTGGTACCTAAACCTCACAAAGACTCAACAAAGAAAGAGAATTTCAGGCCAATCTCCCTTATGAACATTGATGCAAAAGTACTTAACAAAATACTTGCAAACCGGATCCAAGAACACATCAAATATATTTTCCACAATGACCAAGTAGGCTTCATCCCAGGTATGCAGGGGTGGTTCAATATATGGAAATCCATCAATGTGATCCACCATATTAACAAACTGAAAAAAAAAAAACACATGATAATCTCCCTAGATGCTGAAAAAGCATTTGACAAAATCCAACATCCATTCATGTTTAAAGTACTGGAGAGATCAGGGATACAAGGCACATATCTAAACATAGTAAAGGTGATATACAGCAAGCCTATAGCCAACATCAAACTGAATGGAGAGAAACTTAAAGCAATCCCACTGAAATCAGGGACAAGACAAGGCTGCCCACTGTCTCCATATCTCTTCAACATAGTGCTGGAAGTCCTTGCTAGAGCAATAAGACAGTCGAAGGAGATCAAGGGGATACAGATGGGAAAGGAAGAAGTCAAATTATCACTATTTGCAGATGATATGATAGTATATATGAGTGACCCCAAAAACTCTACCAGGGAACTCCTACAGCTGATAAACACCTTCAGCAAAGTGGCCGGATACAAAATTAACTCAAAAAAATCAGTAGCACTCCTGTATACAAAAGACAAAAGGGCTGAGAAAGAAATTAGAGAAACAACACCATTCATAATAGCCACAAATGACATAAAGTTCCTTGGTGTAACCCTAACCAAGCAAGTCAAAGACTTGTATGAAAAAAATTTCAAGTCTCTGAAGAAAGAATTAGAGGAAGATATGAGAAGATGAAAAGATCTCCCATGCTCATGGCTTGGCAGGATTAACATAGTAAAAATGGCCATCTTACCAAAAGCAATCTACAGATTTAATGCAATTCCCATCAAATTGCCAACACAATTCTTTACAGACCTGGAAAGAAAAATTCTCAACTTTGTATGGAATAACAAGAAACCGAGAATTGCTAAAACAATCCTCTACAATAAAAGATCTTCTGGAGGTATCTCCATCCCTGATCTCAAGCTGTACTATAGAGCAACAGTTATAAAAACTGCATGGTACTGGCATAGAAACAGAGTGGTGGATCAATGGAATTGAACAGAAGACCCAGAAATAAACCCACACACTTACGGACACCTGATTTTTGACAAAGATGCCAAAACCATACAATGGAAAAAAGATAGCATCTTCAACAAATGGTGCTGGTCCAACTGGATGTCTACATGTAGAAAAATGAAAATAGATCCATACTTATCACCCTGCACAAAACTGAAGTCCAAGTGGATCAAAGACCTCAACATAAAACCAGACACATTAAATCGGCTAGAAAAAAAAGTGGGGAATACCCTAGAACTCATTGGTACAGGAGAAAACTTCCTGAACAGAACACCAACAGCACAGGCTCTAAGAGTAACAATCAATAAATGGGACCTCATGAAATTGAAAAGCTTCTGTAAAGCAAAGGACACCATCATCAAAACAAAGCGACTGCCTACAGATTGGGAAAGAATCATCACCAACCCTTTATCTGACAGAGGACTCATATCCAATATATATAAAGAACTAAACAAGCTGAAAAGCAATAAACTAAGTAATCCACTTAAAAAATGGGGAACAGAGCTAAAGAGAGAATTCTCTGTAGAAGAATATCGAATGGCAGAGAACCACTTAAAGAAATGCTCAACCTCATTAGCTATAAGGAAAATGCAAATCAAAACAACCCTGAGATTTCACCTTACACCCATCAGAATGGCCAAGATGAAAAACTCAAGGGCCAACACATGCTGGAGAGGTTGTGGAGAAAGGGGAACCCTTCTCCACTGCTGGTGGGAATGTAAACTGGTACAACCACTCTGGAAATCAATCTGGTGCTTTCTCAGACAACTAGGAATAGCGCTTCCTCAAGATCCAGCCATACCACTCCTAGGCATATACCCAAAAGAGGCGCAAGTACACAAAAAGGACATTTGCTCAACCATGTTTGTAGCAGCTTTATTTGTAATATCCAGAAGCTGGAAACAACCCAGATGTCCCTCAACTGAAGAATGGATGCAGAAACTGTGGTACATCTATACAATGGAGTATTACTCAGCAATGAAAAAATAAGGAAATCATGAAATTTGCAGGTAAATGGTGGGACCTGGAAAGGATCATCCGAGTGAGTTGTCCCAGAAGCAAAAAGACACGCATGGTATCTACTCACTCATATAAACATACAACATAGAATAAACCCACTAAAATCTGTACATCTAAACAACTAAGCAAAAGAGAGGACCCTAACTAAAATTTTCAATCCCCATCCTGAAAGGCAAAGAGGATAGCCATCAGAAGAAAAGGAAAATAGGAAACAACCTCGGAACCCGCTACAGAGCGCCTCTGAAAGCCAGAAGAAAACAGGAAACAACCTTGAAACCTGCCACAGAGGGCCTCTGAAAGCTTCTGCAGTATAGACTGTCAAAGCAGATGCTGAGCCTGATGGCCAACTGATGGGCAGAGTGAATGGAATTCTATGTAAGAAGTGGGAAATAGTCAGAGCTGGAGGGGACGGGAACTCCACAAGGAGAGCAACAGAACAAGATAATTTGAACACAGGGAACTTCCCAGAAAATCATACTCCAACCAAGGACTATTCGTGGAGATGACCTGGAACCCCTGCACAGGTGTAGCCCATGGCAGTTCAGTGTCCAAGTGGGTTACATAGTAATGGGAAGAGGGACTGCCTCTGACATAATCTGATTGGCCTGCTCGTTGATCACTTCCCCCTGAGGGGGGAGCAGTCTTATCAGGCCACAGTAGAGGACAATGCAGCCACTTTTGATGAGAACTGATAGACTAAGATCAGAAAGAAGAGGAGAACCTCCCCTATCAGTGGACTTGGGGAGTGGCATGCATGCAGAAAGGGGAGGGAGGGTGGGATCGGGAGGGGAGGAGGGTGGGGCTTATGGGATACAAAATGAATAAAGTGTAATTAATAAAATATAAAAAAAGAATATTCAAGTAAAACTTAAGCTTCTACAACAACAACAACAACAACAACAACAACAACAACAAAAAGACTCAGTGTAGTAGAGGAGAGCTGTGATCATGTCTGTTAGAAATTCATAGTGTGCGTGACTGTTCTCTGCACAAGGCAGCCAGCTCAGTACACAGAGAGATTTCGCATACTTTAAATATCGTGTTCCTTGGAAGGCTGCTGGGTGCAATTATTTACTGAGTGAATCAATAGGTGAGGATAGGTGTGCACCGTGACTACCAGTATTAATCTGGGTATAAACTTCTCTGGTGCAGATAGTAAGTATTCATTGTAACTTTTGCGAAGTGAAAATCACAGAAAATCAAATGAATAAAATCTTTGCTATGAGATGTTTTCAATAAATACTTTTTTGGTGTGATTAGTAAGCTGGGGTAGGGATATTCTGAGTTAACAGTCCCAGGAAGCATATGAAAAACAAACAAACAAACAAACAAAAGATAAAAAATTGAAATCAGAGTTTCACTTTTCTGGTTCTGTGTCATTTGACAGGGCACAAATATGTTTTACTCATTGTGAAATCATTGTGGTTCTTAATCCTTGTTTTCTAGGGATTAGGAGAATTTTAATGCCATAATTTCTATATCCATTCTTCAGTTGAGGAACATCTGGGTTGTTTCCAGATTCTGGCTATTAAGAATAAAGCTGCTATGAACATGGTTGAGCAAATGTCCTTGTATACTTGAGCATCTTTTGGATATATGCCTAGGAGTGGTATAGCTGGATCTTGAGAAAGCACTATTCCTAATTGTCTGAGAAAGCATCAGATTGATTTCCAAAGTGGTTGTACAAGTTTACATTCCCACCAGCAATGGAGGAGGGTTCCCCTTTCTCCACATCCTCTCCAGAATGTATTATCACTTCAGTTTCTGATCTTAGCCATTCTGATGAGTGTAAGGTGAAATCTCAGGGTCGTTTTGATTTGCATTTCCCTGATGATTAAGGAAGTTGAACATTTCTTTAAGTGTTTCTCTGCCATTCGATATTTCTAGGAATGGTATAGTTGGATCTTGAGATAGTACTATTCCTAATTTTCTGAGAAAGCACCAGATTGATTTCCAAAGTGCTTGTACAAGTTTACATTCCCACCATCAGTGGAGGAAGGATCTCCTTTCTCCACATCCTCTCCAGCATGTGTTGTCATTTGAGTTTTTCATCTTAGCCATTCTGATGGGTGTAAGGTGAAATCTCAGGGTATTTTTGATTTGTATTTCCCTAATGACTAAGGACATTGAGCATTTCTTTAAGACTTTCTCTGCCATTCAGTATTTCTCATTTGCGAATTCTCTGTTTTGCTCTTTACCCCATTTTTTAACTGGATTACTTCACTTGTTGATGTTTAACTTCTTGGAGGGAACAGGAACACCACAAGGAGAGCAACAGAACCAAAAATATCTGAGCCAAGGGGTCTGTTCTGAGACTGATACTGCAACCAAGGACCATGCATAGAAATAATCTAGAACCCCTGCACAGATGTAGCCCATTGGCAGCTCGGTCACACAGTGTGTTCCCTAGTAAGGGGAACAGGGGCTGACTCTGACATGAACTCAGTGGCTGGCTCTTTGATCACCTACCCCTGAGTGGGGAGTAGCCTTAATAGGCCACAGAGGAAGATGATGCAGCCAGTCCTGATGAGACCTGATAGGCTAGGGTCAGAGGAAATGGGAGGAGGACCTCCCCTTTCAGTGGACTGGGGGTGGGCAGGGGAGGAGAATAGGGAGGAAGGGCGGGATTGGGAGGACACGAGGGAGGGGGCTACAGCTGGGATATAATTTGAATAAATTGTAATAAATTAAAAAATTAAAAAAGGAAGAATTTAATAAGTACAAATAAATTCAGTTATTTAGGGACACACTGTGTAATGTTTAGTACTCTTTAATATGTGTTACTCAAAAACTTCTAAGACATAGTTTGAGAATACATATATGAATGGAATAGGTACAGAGAATCATAACTCAGAGGGCCCAGCAACACTTGGCTAAACCTTATTTCTCAATATTTAATCTAAAATGTCATCGTGGTTTTGTTTTTTAACTTTGGCATTTTTATAAATTAAGTAAAAACCCAGAAGTTACAAGTCCAAATTAAATTTTTGCTCAATTAAAAATAATGACCAACTAAATCCCCAGGTTGTGATATTCTTCAGAGTCAAAGAACAAAGTTGTTTGTTTGTAGATGTTAATGGTAATTTGGCTATGCTCATAAAATATTAAGAGGCAAGTAGCAGGAAGCCAGTTGTTATGCTGTTCTGAAAATGGAAAGAAATTTATTTGGGTAGCAATGTGGACCCTGGCTCTGATTTTTCATTTTTTTTTTTTCTTGGCTTTTCATTTGTTTTTGTTGTTTTATTTATTTATTTTACTTTAGGGATTTTTCTTTCTCTAATGTGTTAAATTGTGATTCAGGGAAGAGCTGCCAATTAGTTATCTAGTACCCAGTGATTTGCCCCAAGAATATATATAAGTGTGTGCATATGTGTGTGTGTGTGTGTGTGTGTGTGTGTGTGTGTGTGTAGCAACAATTAAAGAAAAAGAAGCCATGGAGCTGAGACAGTGCAAGAGGGTGGATAGGAGGAGCTGGAGGGAGAAAAGAGAAGAAGAGATATGATGTAATATATTATACTTTTAAGAAATAAAAATATTATTTAAAAAAGAATTATGGCACAAGTCCACTGAGAAATGAAAAGTTCATTTATAAATACCACTGTCTCTGATAACTGTCTTTAAGGAATTTGGGAATATACCTCAAACACCATTTTCTAAAATACTGTTTTAAGATCTCCTAGTGTTTGTCATGCACTCATTTCAAAATTGTTTGTCTCAAGCTGAAGAGATGGATCAGTGATTAAGAAAGGTTACTGCTCTTGCAGGAGACCAGAACTTAGTTCCAAAAACCAATGTTGAGCGGCTTACAGCAGTCTATAATTCCAGGCTAGAGGGACCCAATGTCTCTGACCTCCAAGAACACCTGCATGCATGTATACATGCACAAACACCACATATTCATAATGTAAAATCAACAAAATAGATGTTTCAAAACAAATCAAGTCATAGAATTTTCAACTAAAATAAGGAAACTTGCAATTTTAGCAACATGGGACTATGAAAAATGTGTTTTTCTTCATTTCTGTTTTCTTTTACAGAGGCCTCGATCTTTTTATTGTTTTTCAAGAAGAATAAAATAGTTCTTTCAAAAGGTTCTCATAAAAACACAAAAGAAAGGGAGTGGTGACAGCCAATGCCCACACTTCCAGCAATTAAACTTGCTTTCAGCAGTCTGGCAAGCACTATCCCGTCAACATTTTAGTTTTCCTAACACAGAATCTCCTACTTTTCATGGACACAATCATTACATATTCCGTTTTCAAAACTGCAAAAAAATAGCCATATCCTTTGAGAAATATTTAAAATGTACTGAAAAATATAGTGTAACAAGTAAATACAAATTTAATGGGATAGTATTCCCATGTGTATTTATTTTACAATTGGGAAAATGAGTACATTTTATGAAGTTCAATGGCATACGCCATATATATTAAAATATGACTGATAATATCTAGTCCAGAATTTTAGTCTACAAAAATGCTAAAGAAAAAAATGTTACCTCCTTCTCCAACATCAAGCCTTCTGCTCTCAGGTTCTTTTCAAATGTGTTTCTTTTGTCATACTGTATGCTTGTCTTTCGATAAACCAGAATGTAATCAATTCGCTTTTTGCCATCTTTGAATAAGAGTCCACTGGATGCTATGTAATTCATGTCATTCTGTGAGGGGGGGAAAAAGAAGAACATTGGTTAATAGTGTAAGGTAGATAATCACGCATGCTGGTTATAGTCACTAGTCAACCGATACCAGAAAAAAAAAAATGTGTTTTACATGCCTACTGAGTTGTATGGAAATATAATTCAAGCTAGTCTGCAATCTAAGTTAGGAAACAGGCAAGCAAGTTTGTCATTAGGTTTGTAATTTGATGGCTGATCCCTGAGTTGGTATATGTATTATTCAATAAGCCCCTGTAAAAAATGCCAGCTATTAACTTCCATATCGACGAAACCTTGTCCAGATGTACTTGTACTCTATCATGTTGATTCACAACTTACATTACAAAGAGAAGGACACTATGGCTGAAAGAAATGAAGCCAACATAACACCATGTGTTATTTAAAACTTACACAAATAACCGCTTTTCTAAACATTTGTCAATAATGCTGAGACCAAACAATCCCTGTACTACAAGCCTCTGAAAATGTTTACACTTGGGATCTGACTGCAAAGTGATGGAAATAGTGCACTCATTAAAACTCATAGCTAGCTCATCAAAACTGGTTGAAGATGCTGAGGAGGTGGCTCAACCTGTAAAAAGTGCTTGCTGAGCAACCGTCAGGAACTGCTTACAGATCTTCAGAATTCATGTAAAAGCCAGCCACGAAAATGTATTTGCCAGTGATCCCAACATGCTTCAGTATAGAAACGGAAGGAGGTCTTCTGGCCTTCTGAGGCCAGCTAGTCTGGCTAATGCAGCAGCCAAGACAAAGACAGTCTCAAACAAGGTGGAAACAGCAGACCTGAACTTTGTCCTTTTTAAAATTTCATTTTTTACAATTTATTCATTTTTTTTAGATCCCGATCGTAGCCCCCTCCCTCAACTCCTCCTGGTCCCACCCTCCCTCCTTCTTCCTCCTTATCCCCTTGTCCTAGTACACTGAAAGGGGAGTTCTCCAACACTGCCGTTTGTCCTTAGCTTATCCACTCTCATCTGGGCTGTCTGGATCCTCTTTCTCTGTGGCCTGGCAAGGCCTCATTGTCAGGGGAAATGGGTCACAGAGTGCACACTGCAGCACACACATGTGCTCCCTATACCTACCCACAAGGCAGTTTGAAGAATCTCTTGCTGCTGTTGCCAATATCTGAAACTAGTTTTATAAACTGATGGATTTTCAGCTTGGTATCTTCCTCCCAGCATTCATCATGAATTATCTTTTTTTAAATTAAATTTTCATTTTTTATATTAATTACAGTTTATTCAATTTGTATCCCAGCTGTAGTCCCTTCCCTAATTCCCTCCCAATACCACCCTCCTTCCTTCCTCTCCTCCCATGCCCATCTCCTAGTCTATTGGTAGCAAAGGTCCTCCTCACCCTCCATCTGACTCTAGCTTATCAGGTCTCATCAGAACTGGCTGCACTGTCTTCCTCTGTGGCCTGGCAAGGCTGCTACCCCTTCGGGGTGGGGAGAGGTTATCAAAGAGCCAGGAACTGAGTTCATGTCAGAGACAGTTCTTGTTCCCCTTACTAACGTACCCACTTGGATACTGAGCAGGAGTTCTAGGTTATATCCATGAATGGTCCTTGGTTGGAGTATCAGTCTCAGAAAAGACCCCTGCACCCAGATGTTTTGGTTCTGTTGCTCTCTTTGTGAAGCTCCTGTCCCCTCCAGGTCTTTCTAGTTCCCCCTTCTTTCATAAGATTCCCTGCACTGTGCCCAAGGTTTGGCTATGAGTCTCAGCATCTGCTTTGATCACTGCTGTGTAGAGTCTTTCAGAGGCCCTCTGTGGTAGGCTCCTGTCCTGCTTCCTGTTTTCTCCTTCTTCCAGTGTCCACCCCATTTGTCTTTTTGAGTGAAGAATGATCATCTTACCTAGGGTCCTCCTTCTTGCTTAGCTTCTTTAGGTGTACAGATTTTGCTATGTTTATCTAATATCATATATTGAGTATCCACTTATAAGTAAGTATATACACAATGCCCTATAATGCTCTGAATACTTTCCAACATTCCTTTAAAAATACTACTAAGACAATTTAGGTTGTATCATTATCTTCTTTTTAATTATATTGTTATAATTTAAGGTAATTTTTAATTTAAATAGTTTTAATCAGATTCTTCCCCTCCCCTAAATTATTCCAGATGATCCCCTATTCCTACCCACTCAAATTTAAGCTCTTTCTCAAAAAAAATGAACAAACGTTAATACAACAACAAAATCTCCCAACCAAACCAAATCAAATCAAACAAAATGTACCTCCTCAAAAAATAAAAAACTAAATACCCTCAACAAAAGTGTAACCAAATAAAAGTACACAAAAGATATAATGTTCAATTATATGTTATATGCTATAATCCTGAACACAAGTCCTGCCTTTTGAAGCCAATCTATCCAGTATCATCTAAGTAAAGTGGATTCTTCTCTCTCTGAGAAGTAATAAATGAACATTCAGTTGCTAACCTGTACCCCAGTGGCTTAGTTTTCATCCAACCATGCATCCATCCATTCATTCATTCATTCATCCAACCATTGATTTCATTCTTATTTGTAAAAAAATAATAAAATAAAATAAGATAAAACAAAAACTATCACATTGAATTGGGACAAGACGAAAAAAGTTACTTAAACAAAACTACATTTACAGATTAAGACATTTTCTGATGACTTTATAAAGGGTGCTATAGCATTCTAATTTCCAAGATCATTTAGAAAATTAAGGCCTTGAACGAAGGCCCACTGACCTCCATTCTCTACTCCCCTCTCAGCTATTTGGATGACTGTGTTAGCTTTCTATTCCATATTTCCTATATAGGCATTCTTGAGATTCAAACAAGCTGCATGACACAGGGGCTAGCATAATTTTAGACAAAGGTATATCAAACTACTATGAAGAGCCTGGTTAGGACAAATGAACAGCTCCAGAGACCTGAGGACCCAAGAAAGTGGTGTTTATGGACCTAAAGAGTAAAAATTCATTCAGATGACAGATGCAAAAGAATGTCACCACAAAATGGGGTATGTTTCTCAGGAGTCCAGGTATGCTTGCTCTGTTCTGCGATTAAGTAGTCAGTCCATTGTGTGAGTGCGTCGCCTAGAGACTACCTTCCTCCTCTCTCCCACCCCCCAACCCTGGCTCAAAAACAAGAACGTGTGGTACATGGATTTGTGTGTGTGTGTGTGAACAGAAAATTGCCAAGATTTTATAAGGACTATTTTATTAAGTAGGGTTGTTTTATTGTCAACTTCCAACACATTAGAATCTCACCTGCATAGGAAGCCTCCACTGAGGCATTGTTCCACTTTCCTTAATGAATGTGGGAACAGCCACTCCAAATGTGGGTGGGAACTTCTTGTAGCAGTCCAGTTTAAAAAAAAAATAGCCATGGCAGAAGAGAGGTCATTTGCTTGTTGCTTCCTTAGCCTCCTTACTGCAGCTGCTGATTCCTTTGGTGATATCAGAATTAGTATTTTCTGCCTCCTTTATCATTGACTGAGAGTCAGTGGTTCTTCTGCAGCCTCCAGGCTTTCTGCTCCAGACTGATACTACTTTAAGCATCCAGCCTTAGGACCCAAGCAACTATTAGGTTTCCAGTTTTACAACTATGACACAGATGTTGTTACTATTTCTACGTAAGCTGATTTAATAAATTATATATAGAGCAGTAGAATATGTGTGTATATATATACATATATATACGTATATATACACATATTAATTTTATCTTTTTCGTTCCTCTAGAGAATCCTACCAGATACAAAAAATAGGTCACCAACACTAGCACACACAACAAGGCCTTACATAATAGTGACAACAAAAGCTATCACTCATTTACTTTGGACCACACATGTAACTGTTTCACTAAGTGTTTACTAAATGCTTTAGAACACTATTTATTTATAATAAACTACATGTAGTAAGAACAGTTATGAAACAATCAAAAAATCCGTATGTAAAAGTTAGATTCAAAATATTTAGCTCATTTGTATGTGGCAACCTTGAAGAAAATAGTATCTATTCTATATAGGTGACTCTAAAGTTATATTTAAAGCATTCACTATTATATCCTGTATTTATCAAGTTTAAAATAAAAACATTTTTCTAGACCTTAAAACATTTTCTTGAATCCTAAACAACCTAAGTCTAACTGTGAAACTGTACGGTTGTTTAACTTAATCCCACACAGCCTTTTAGGCACATTTTGATCTGAATACAAAGAAACATAACCGGCCCCCAGATATCACAAAAAGGAAGCAATAAAACCGAAGGATGACTTACTTAAGCATCTTATCTGGGGTTTTAACAACTATGTTTAAACAGAATCTGTTCCCTCTTTCTCAACATTTGTCACATCTTCATGCACCATCTAACTGTGATAACCTTTTTATTAAATTATTTTAATATCGTGACTTCTCTAGGAGGGATGAGCACTGAGTGAACTCCAGCACTGTGGATGAGGTCAGGTGACTCCCTTCCTTTGGGTCTGCCAAATGTTGTCTACGGTGTCCCTTACTTTCTCTAATGTTCTCTTTTTAGCGCCTCATAACATTTAGGTTACCTGTGATAACCCTTTGATTAACTTATTGGTAAGAGTCTGACTTATCTACTTGCTTCCCTCTACTCCATTCTCAGTATGAAGGATGAGGTACTGAGTGACCCCCTGCACTGTGGGTGAGGTCAAGTGACACCTTCCTTTCAGGTACTCCAAGGGTTTTCTGTGGCGATCCCACTTTCTCTATTATTATTTTCCATTGCACTTGATAATTGCTATCGTGGTACTTAACTATTTACATTTTTTACTGACTGTTTCACGATGGTACAATTAGAATTTTATGAAGGAAGGTGGTCTAGTTTGCTTTTCTCCTGCTCCTTTAATACAGTAATCAAAAGTAGCTCGTGTAAGATTCTTAGCCTCTGTTTCGATACCTGGATAAGTAGAGTCTTTCAGACGCCTTCTGTGGTAGGCTCCTGTCCTGCTCCCTGTCTTCTCCTGCTTCGGATGTGTATCTGGTTTGCCCTTCTGAATGAGGATTAACATCTTCCCAAGAGGTCTCCTTGTTGTTTAGCTTCTTTAGGAGTATAGATTTTATTAGGTTTATCCTATATTATATGTCTTATTATCTATTATGAGTGAGTATATACCATATGTGTCTTTTTGCATGGAATTTTATGAAAGAATGGGGAGATAGAAAAATCTGGAAGGGACAGAAGCTACAAAATGAGAGCAACAAAGCCAAAAAATACTGGCCCAGCAGAGACTGATACAGCAATCAAGGAACATGCATGGAGAGGACATAAAACTAGCCCTGCTTAGATGTAGCCCATACACTCAGTCTCTAAGTGGGTTCCCTAGTAAGAGGAGCAGGGACTGTCTCTGGCATGAACTCAGTGCAGGCTCACTGATCATCTCTCCCTGGGAGTGCAGCCTTGCCAGGCCACAGAGGAAGACAATGCAGACAGTCCTGATGACACCAAATAAGCTAGGGTCAGATAGGAGAGAAGAACCTCCCCTATCAGTGGACTCGGGGAGGGGCATAGGGGGAGAAGAGGGAGGGAAGAGGGAAGAGTGGGAGGGAGAAAGAGAGGGTACTATTGGGAGCAGACCACATCTGGAATACAAAGTGAATAACTTGTAATAAATAATAAATTTTAAAAATCCTGGAAAAAACAGTTGCTTGTGGGAGAAAGGTTTGATTTGGTTTACAGGTTACAATTCACCATGGTGGGGAAGCTATGACATGAACTCATGGAAGGAGATTAAGTTAGAAAGTATGAAGGCGTACTGCTGACCACCCTCTTCCCTTTCTTCTGCTCTGCTACTTTATTTCACATTCGTAACCTCTCTGCCCTGTTGTTGCATTGACCACAGTTGGTGTGTTCTTTATCAGTTAGCAATCAAAAACCCATCCCACAGAACTAGGCCAGTTTAATGAAGGCAATTCTTCACAGTGGATTTTCTGCTCCCCCTTTTTTCTATTGTGTTCGATAAGTAATTCAAATCTATAACTTTTTGACTAAACACATAGTAAATAAGTCAATAAATATTTGTAGAAAGAAGGAAAAAGACAAGAGAGAGGGAAACAGGAAGATATTAAATGATCAGGAATACTCATACATAGCCTGGTAGGACTAACTTAAAAAGACTATGAGGTTTGGAAAAATATCCATTTATCATTTTCTTCCCTTTAATATTTATAGAAAATCAATGTTATGATACCGAGTGAACATTCACATCCACGCAATAGTTCAGTGTTAACAGCTTGCCTGCTACTTTACACCCAAGACCCAATGCCCTCTGTATTTATTTCTTCGTATGCAGCCCTCTTCAGTTCAGTTAAAAAAACAAAACAAAACAAAACAACAACAAAAAAAACAGCAGTTGAGATTTGCAGTACCAGCAGTATATTAGATGTAGAAAAACGTCACTCAGTTATAGGACCTATGAATGAAGATAGAGGGTGATTGCTACAGTAACTAATACAAGACAGAACATTTTTTTAAAAAGGGACTTAATTGTTTTGATACTAACATAAACTGAAAATGAAACTTTGGTTGTTATAGATATTTTTTTTTCTATATTTACCCAACTGGGTGTTAAACTTACTCGAAGAAATGCCTACCTTATTAAAAAAACTGATACCTTATTGATAATAATTGACATCCAGTAGCATGTCCAAATGCCATCTCTGTTTGAGTAAACAGTCAAAAACTGTATTAATCAGTGTTGCGGTTTATTATCCAATTGTTCTGTCAAATCTAAGTTATAAATAATGATTTTTTTTCATTTTTCCTACAAATACAGATATAGGAAAGATATAAAAATACAAAAGAAAAGCAAGATAGTATTTAGAGATCTTTTCTAAATTATCTGAAAGAAACTTAATACAGGTTCTACACAGTTAGTTAAGTGCACTCTTTTTTGAAATAGGACAAGCATTTGCTGTGCTGTTACCTAGCCCGTGCTGGTGTGTTTTGCTTAAACGAAGAACTGACAGAAAATTTGTCATAAATATCATTAAAAGATACAAAAAGTAAAACTTCAGGTACTTTCCAATAAAAATATTTGACAAATAATAAAATCAGATCTCATTTCTGTAAGGATTTAGTGATGTACTTTCCAACCAGTATGGGGTATGTTAAATTTATATTTAAGATTTTCATTTCTATTAATTCTAGGACATAGAATAAAATTGCCTTTTTTGCAGAGAACCTGGGTTGCAGAAAATTTGTCAGCTTCCTGTTTGTGGTGGTTAGTCTTGTCAACTTGACACAACCTGGCTGTAGTGGGAGCCTCAGATGAAGAATGGCCTCATTCGGATTGGCCCCTGGCCAAGTCTGTGCAGAAATGCCTTGACTGATGATTGATGTGAATGGCATAGCCCGTTGTGAGCAGCGCTATTCCTAGGAAGTTCAACCTGTTCTGTGTACAAACACTGACTGAGAATGAGCCAGGATACAACTATAACGCAACATTCTTCATGGCGCTCTATTGATGAGGTTGATGAGGTCTAAAAGCACTGTGACCTGTGGACAGAGTGAAGTTCTCCCCTCTCCAGAGTAAATCTTAGGAATTTGCCTATTTTCCCACTCTCTGATGTACTGGAGTAATACGCCATGGCTTTGTTAATAGTTTTTCCCCTATCTTTGGAATATGAATCACATGATAAGGAAATACTGGAAACAGAATGTAGGGGAATGATTTCAAGGAATTGAATAACAGGATACAGTCATCAGGGGACTGTCATCAGGGAACTATTTAATGGGCTCCAGTAAGCAGTAGGGGTCACATTATTTGGATTTAATAAAATCAGTAAAGTTTAGAACATAATATTAGATCATGTCATCAGTCTGTGGCTAATTTTTGATTATCAGTGGAGCAAGCTTTCAAACAAGTAAAATTCAACATGATACATTGGGTGAGGTATTTAAATTTTAATTAAAATAATTAGGCTCCAGTTAACTGTGTCTCTTGTTTATTTAGTTTAACAGTGCTCAGTCTCCATTTTTTAAAAATTTTTTTATTAATTACACTTTATTCATTTTGTATCCCCCCATAAGCCCCTCCTACCTCCCCTCCCGATCCCACCCTCCCTCCCCTTTCTGCATGCATGCCATTCCCCAAGTCCACTGATAGGGGAGGTTCTCCTCTCCTTTCTGATCTTAGTCTATCAGTTCTCATCAAAAGTGGCTGCATTGTCCTCTTTCAGTGTCCAAGTGGGTTACATAGTAATGGGAAGAGGGACTGCCTCTGACATAATCTGATTGGCCTGCTCGTTGATCATCTCCCCCTGAGATGGGAGCAGCCTTATCAGTCTCCATTTTTAAATGGAGTAATTTGTGAGCTTTTAAACCAGAATAATATTGATACCAACTATGAAGAAATGTAACTATGCCTAAATGAAATAATGCATGAGGAACATTTACTGACTGACTCACTCTAAAAGATCATAAAAAGGTAATGTTTGTATAGGAAAAATAGTTGGAAAATTATATGGGACCAAGAAGATGGTTCAGCATATTAAGCTTTTCGCTGACAAACATGACAACATGAGCTCCATCCCTGCAACCCACATGGTGGTAGAAGTAGGTGGAAGGAGAGAATCAGCTTCTGTAAGTGGTCTCTTGAACTCCACATACATGCTATGGCAAGAACACACACACCTATTTGCACATACGCACACACTGCACACACAGTAAATTCACACTTAAATGAAACAAACACATAAATATAAAACTTGTATACTCCTCAGCAATTAAAAACAAGGAAATCATGAAATTTTCAGGCAAATGGTGGGAACTAGAAAAGATCATCCTGAGTGAGGTAACTCAGAAGCAGAAAGACACACATGGTTTATACTCACTTATAAGTGGATACCATACATATAATATAGGATAAACATACTAAAATCTGTACACCTAAAGAAGCTAAGCAAGAAGGAGGACCTTGGGTAAGATGACCAATACTCATTCAGAAAGGCAAAAGGGATGGACATCAGAAGAGGGAGAAAACAGAACAGGACAGGAGCCTACCACAGACGGCCTCTAAAAGACAGCCTCTTACTCTACCCTGCAGGGTATTAAAGCAGATGCTGAGACTCATAACCAAACTTTGGGCAGAGTTCAGGGAATCTTTTGAAAGAAGTGGGAGACGAAAGACCTGGAGGGGACAGCATCTCCACACTGAGAGCAACAGAAGCAAAATATCTGGGCAGAGGGGTCTTTTCTGAGGCTGATACTCCAACCAAGAACCATTCATGGAGATAACCTATAACCCCTGCACAGATATAGCCCATGGCAGCTCAGTGTGGAAGTGGGTTCCCTAGTAAAGGGAACAGGGACTGTCTTTGACATCAACTCAGCTCTTTGATTACCCCCTCTCCCCCTGGGGGGGAACAGTCTTCCCAAACCACAGGGGAAGACATTACAACCAGTCCTGCTGAGACCTGATAGGATAGGGTCAGATGGAAGGGGAGGACTGCATCTCTCAAAGGACTGGAGTAGCTGCAGGGAGGAGAAGAGGGAGGAAGGGGGGGACTGAGAGGGGCCGAGGGAAGGGGCTACAGCTGGGATACAAAATAAATAAATTTTAATTAATAAAAATTAAATTAATTAAAAAACTTGTATCTAACCAATTTATATTCTTTTTGCTTGTTTTTTAGTGATTCAATACCCCTTAAGCTTGTAGGAAAATAGACTTTCTCAGGACAAAGAGCTGAACAAATAGATAAATAATATGCAAGATACAGATATGAACAATTTTGAGTCTAGAAACAGCAAAGGCAAAGCAGATATTTGTTACATATATGATATATCTCACATATCACAATTCACTAGAAAATATCAGTATAATTCAGTTTAATGAAACATTACAAAATAGCTATTTATGCAAGTAATAATTTTAGAAATATAACCTCAAAAACTCTTATAGAAATCCCACTGAGTCCTTCTCTGAATCATGATGTCCTCCATACTCAAAATAACTATAATTTTTTTCTTTTATGGTTCTGATAGTCTTACTTCCCTTTCCTTTTATCAACAAAGGGTATGTCATTAAATGTTTAGTTTATGCCAATAAAACATAAAATGATTTTCATGTCTAGTTACTTTCATGAAAAATTATAGCTGTAAAATCCATTTCTAATTTCCATACCTTTGCATTTCTTTTCCGGTCATGTATTATCATAACGTATGGATACATCAGAAATTCTATCTCCTAATGTTGACAGACATTTGGGCTGCATCCTCTCTTGATTACTGCAAAGCTATTATGAACATCCACCTTTATATCTTGCAGTACTTACTTGGGAGTCTTTCTATTAGGTGTGTCTGTGAGAAAATAATTGACTCATAATGTTTATTTTCAACTTCAATATGTAGTTATAATCAACTTTGTAAGTTGATTTGTGTCCTTGCCAGTAGTACTTATGTGCCTTGTGGTTCCTGACTGCTCTCCAATCATTCAAAATTGTGGAGATAGATAATAGT
This sequence comes from Psammomys obesus, assembly GCF_907164565.1. NCBI lineage: Eukaryota > Metazoa > Chordata > Mammalia > Rodentia > Muridae > Psammomys > Psammomys obesus. The sequence continues at coordinate 24,211,851 of NW_026585504.1, read as the reverse complement.
CATTTATTGCTATTTAATTATTTATTTATTTATTTTTATTAATTACAGTTTATTCACTTGGTATCCCCCTGTGCCTCCCTCCATCCTACCCTCCCAATCCCACCTTCTTTCTTCCCCACCCATGTCCCTCTCCCAGTCCACTGAAAAGGGAGGTCCTCCTCCCCTTCCCTCTGATCCTAGTCTATCAGGTCTCATCAGGAGTGGATGCATTGTCTTCTTCTGTGTTCTGGTAAGGCTGCTCACCACTCAGGAGGAGGTGATCAAAGAGCAGGCCAATCAGTTCATGTCAGAGACAGTCCATATCCCTGTTTCTATGGAGGCCACTTGGATACTGAACTGCCATAGGCTACCTCTGTGCAGGGGTTCCAGGCCATCTTCATGAGTGGTCCTTGGCTGGAGCATCAGTTTTAGAAAAGACGCTTGTGCCCAGACTTTTCAGATATGTTGCTGTCCTTATGGAACTCCTGTCCTCTCCAGGTCTTACTATCTCCCCTTTCTTTCATAAGATTCCTTAACCTTTGCCCGAAGTTTGGCTATGAGTCTCAACATCTGCCTCCATACCCTGCAAGGTAGAGTCTTTCAGAGGCTCTCTGTGGTAAGCTCCTTTCCTGTTCCCTGTTTTCTCCCTCCTCCGATGTCCATCTTCTTTGCCTTTCTGAATGGGGATTGAGGATCTTAGCCAGAGTCCTCCTTCCTGATTAGCTTCCTTGGACATCTGCTCAACCATGTTTGTAGCAGCTTTATTTCCAGCCAGAAGCTGGAAACAGCCCAGATGCCCCTCAGTTGAGGAATGGATACAGAAATTGTGGTACATCTACACATGGAATATTACTTAGCTATAAAAAAAAAACAAGGAAATCATGAAATTTACAGATGTTTTAATTTTTATTCCCATTTCTAATGAGTTTCTGTTCTACAAGTATTCTAGATAACATGCCCTTTGAATTTTATGTGTTAAAATCTACAATGTCAGTCTTCAGATAAAATTTCACTATTTAAATGACACTTACTCTCAAGGTGTTCTGTTCCTGTTTATGAAAGGCATTTCTTATCCCTAGGTTGTGAGGATTTCTTCCTCAGTTGTGCAGAACAAGATCCTTCCTCCTCATAAGACTGAGATCCAAGGGCTGGTAGATGGCCCTGTGGTTAAGAACACTGGCTGTTCTTCTAGAAAATGCAAATTTGATTCCCAGTACCCACAAGGTGGCTCAGGTTCAAGAGGGTTTGATGCCCTTTCTTTGCATCTGTTGGAAGCAGGCACAAAAGTGGTATACAGACTTGCACACAGGCAGAAGACTAATACATGTAACATACATACATACATACATATATAATTAAATAAAAGAAAAAATAAGGTAGATAATCAGTGTCTACTGCATTAAACAGTAGGATAAAATATGCAGCAAAGATCAACTTTTATTCTTACCATGTTCTGGGTCCTACAGAAAAAATATCCTTTTCCTCATTACCTTCCAGCACCGCTTTTGTCCCAACTCTAGTTTCCATCCATGAAAGCATTGGTTGGAATGAAGGTAATCATAGTTCACTTGCTGACTTTTGTATTGGAGAGAATGTACCTCTGTTTGTCAATGTTGATATTTAGCATATATTATTGTACACAGGTCCTAGCCCAATTGATAGAATCTTACCAGGAGTTATGTAACATGAGTAGCCTGCATAGGTCAAATCTTCTTGTTTACTTATTAGTTTACTTATTACTCATACTTACTTATGAGTCTTATTCTAGGCTAAAGATTTTATTTTATCACACTCAATTACATGAAAAATCATTTCCTGTATGCATGATTTTTATCCGCAGCCCATATCTGCTCCCAACCACATAGACTTTATTTTACAAAGTTTGATAATCAATTTATAATTCTGCCCATTTTATGAATTTATGGTGTTTTTTTTTTCCTAATTGGATTCAATGAGTGACATAGACATTCACTGAAAGTCAAATGGACAGTATGTCTCAGGATTTCTTAGGACTGCACCTGTTATGCATGGCAATGGCTGTTTACTTTTCCTGGATATGTGGCTCCTTTAGATCAGTGTTGAGTATACACAGTGGACAGATTAACTCAACTTTCCTTTACAAGGTGGATAGCCATCTGGATGGTTAGAGCCCACAAGGTCACTGTCCTGCTGTGAGATTGTTTCTTAATCCTATCCTAGAGGCTTTTAAATGACTTTTAAATATGCAACACATTTTTATCGTTTTAAATAGTGGTATTCATTTTTGACCTTTTAGTATCTTTGTAGTAAGTTTTAATTCTGAGTTAGGGGATGACGGTCTAGATGTCAGTCTGATGCCATATTTCACCTGTAATTTCATGCTTTAGACTTCTTAATCAGAAAAAAGAAAAAAGACATGGCATGTAATTCAAATTTATTTCAGGATATAATCATCTCCAACAAGTAGCTCATATAGACCTTATTTTTATAATGATCAATATATTCATATACTTACAATGAATCATATACTTATAATGATCAGTATGTTCATATACTTATTAAAGTAAAATAAGAAAAAACCCTATGATGAAATTCAGAAGAAATTTTTTATACAGTGGAAATTAATTAAGTGTTGCTCAAATTGTTAAAATTCTGTTTCCTCTTCTGGATTTCTTTTTCATTTTAAAAATAGTACTTATAAGGAAAGTACATTTTGATTTTCAAAGTGTTCTTGGGATTGAAGTATATATTACCATATATGTATTTTAATGCTCCCGTCTTAACTCTAAACACTCCAGAAATGTAATGATGAATCTCCTGTTCGAATAATCTTTAATTATGAGTTTTAGGAATGCCAACACTCTGACCTCACTACTGATCAGATGCTCTGTGCTAGAGGGCTCTTGGCCAGGTTCATCACCTCCAGATTACGGCACCTGCTCTCCCGCCTTTCCATATGGTATAGTCGGAAGCACAACTCATCTCTAATGCTGTAACTGAAATGCTCACACTGGACAGAGGAAGGCTAAGGCATGTTTCAGAACCTACTACAGCTGAGCAGAGATAAAAATATTGTTTAAGAAGATACACCTAAAAGTATATTAAATAATAAATCAGAAGTATAATTTCAATGTATTATTTGCTATTATTAATGCTATACTCTTTCTTAAGAAATTCACAGAACAAATCATATGCTGATTTCTAATATATAATATACTTAGAAATATTTAAAAGACTAGTAGTCTCATAGGTCCAATTATAAACATTTGCAGGAAACTACTGAATTTCTATTTTAGGTTATTTACATCAATTGTTCAAATGAAGAAAGCAAAAAATTATGCAAAGTAAAATATTTTGAAACATTGAGTATTTGACAATCACTCTATGAAGTTAAAGCCAAAACATAATTCATGGCTTAGCAGCTTGCCTGAGGACTTGATTCACTTTCAGCCCTGAGGACATTGCGGAGTTTGCAAATGTGGGCTTTGTTTTTGAAAATTTCTAGGTGCCAGAGCTAAATGGTGAGTGAGTCAGATATCCCAGGCTTTAGACATTTTTAGGACACGTATAGTAGGTGAACTTGAATCTACATTTGCTACACATAACAGGCAAGAACTATCTAAAGGAAAGGGTTTATCAGCTAAGAATGGTCAATTATACACAGCCAATACACGGATTTATTTTTAGTTTTGCAATGCAAAATCAAGATGTGCAACAAATTATAGAACAACAACAATTTATGAAACATGGGGATGGCTCCCGTATATTAGTCAGTCAGAGGCTATCATTTCCCTGGAATATTTAATGTGATACCCCAAAACTCCAGATTACAGTATCAAAGCCTCAGCCACAATTCTTGCTAAATATCACTAAGAGCATTCTTGATCATGACACAATCACAGTAATAAAATTTCAGATATTTCAAGAAAAGTTATTCTCAAAAGTTACATGTTTTTAATGTTCAAATATTCTGCAGGGTCAAAGAAGCTCCTCTCGCAATCTTTATATTAAGATGATTTCTATCTGATGAGAATGTAATGGCTTGTGCAGAAAAGGCAAGTATCGGGACAGATGAATTCCTACATCTAAAAAAAGCACCTTCACAATCCATTGATCTTTGTTTTGTTTTCATTCAATTATTTACTCTTTTATTAAAAGTCTGGGAGTTTTTGGTCACTAACGTGATGCGTACTTATTTCAGAAAGTATGGAAAATACCAAATGTATAAGAAAGTCACTCATAATTCTGCTACTGACCGCTAAACACTGAAAGCTCACAGAACCTCAGCCTGCTCGCATTTCCAGCCACACACACACCAGCCCCAAAGACTCCATATGTTTTCTCATAGGAAATAACAAATATATACCTAAAATACTGGAACAATATTTTTAAAGGTTTCTTTACAGAGTAGCTTCCTACAAAATCTATTTTCCGAATTCCTCTGATACAGACAGACTAAAGGTCACTGATTAAAATGGACTGCGACAGGAGAACGGAGCAGAGAAAAAGGCTGGGCCTCGTCTCCAGATGCCTCCCCATTCCACATGCTACCTGAGGTAGGATGTCCACTTTTCTTCCGTGCAGGCTTTTCGGTGTTAGGAGCTGAAGCAAGAAGTTCAGGGACAGCATGGGAAGGGATCTTTTTTTCAGGGGTTCTGACCCAAACAAAAGTCTGTATTTTTTCTGGGGACAAGCTCTCCTTGGCCATCAGTCCCGCCATGTTCTAGCCTCTTCAGGTACAGTAGCACATCCTTGGCAGGCAGAGGGTCCCAACCCTGAGCCTGGTATAGGCCTAACATCTCAGACACTTTCATCAGATGCCTTGGGGAGCTGAGCCCTTCTGTACCTCTCCCTGGGGCGCCAGTGCTGAGATGAGGGAAGCTCATGGACTCTGAAAAGACTAGAAACCATGGCTAAGGGAACTTTAGTTTTATGGACAGGAGTTGTAACTTGAGGGGCTTCTTCCCAAGACAAGACAGTCTGAGAGCCAGACTTAGGGGGCAACAGGTCAACAGGTGGGTTTTCATTGTTCTGAGGTGCTCTGTCCAGCAGCTTCTTCAAAACATTCTTAAGGTCTTCGAGCTGAGAAGCAGGTGGCAGCCCTGGTCTTAAGGAACCATCACCATCAGATTCAGGGTCTTCCTCTGGAAATGGTCGTTCTGCCATATGTACAGGCCTCCAGTGCAGAGAAGTGTCAAGCTGTGCATGGAGCCACAACAGGTTTGGACTCCAAGGGCTGGAAGGAGTTCTGGTTCTGGAATGGCGGGTCTCAGCAGCAGGCTGAGATCTGGGGAAGTGCTCCCGAGAACAGGAGGTGCTCCAGGTTCACTTCTCGGCTGTGCGGCAGCACAGGATTCAGGGCCATAGCCATCAGAAGCATGGCCCACATTCTCCTCTCCCCATTCTCTGCCTGCAGAGAACCAGGGCTACACAGCTCAGCAGGGGAAACCTGAGGCTTGGGAGACAGAAGCAGGGTACTGAGCAGCTGTTTGGCCTCATCCCATGGCTTGGAGCCCTTCTAACAGCTCCACCTGCTGCTCCTCCAGCTGTTGTTTGCCACTCTTCATTCAGGTCACACACTTGGGCCTGCTCCCTTGCCAGTCTGAGCTCATAGTCCTGAGACACCTGCTGCTGCCTCTCCTCTCGCTCCTCTCCTTCAGTCCTTTGACCTGAGCCAGCTTGGGGGTCAGTTCCTGCTGGAGCTGTCCACTGAGTTCCTGTAGCTGCTTCCTGTGATGGTCCATCAGGGAGGCATCCTGCAGCAGGCTGTTCTCTTGAGCGTCTGCCAGTGGCTTAGTCACCCGCTGCTGCAGCTGTATGGCCAGCTCTGGCTCTATCTAGATCCTCTGGCTCTAGTATCCTGCTCATCTAGTATCAAGCTCATCTCCAGGTGCAGCACATTCCTCTCCCTCCTGACTGTGTCCAGCTCCCCTTCCAGCCTCTGAGCCTCAGAAGGCAGCAGTGCCAGCTGCTGCTGGGCCTCCCAGACTGCCTGGGCTGCCCTCTAGCTGTCCCCCTTCTCTCTTTTCAGCTGGGCCTGGCCCTCCTTCTCTAGTGACTGATGGCGTTCCTTCAGCTGGTCTCCCTACTGAGTCCAAGCCCCGCCTTTCTTCTCTAGAGCAACTTAAAGGACCTCCAGCTTTAGGCGCTCACTGAGCAGCCCAGTCCTGGCATCATCCCGCTCTTCCTGGAGGGCCAGGCACTGCTGCCACGTTCCTGCTCAAGATTTTGGGCTTCCATGGCCTCAGAAACACTTGTTCCAGGAGGGTTCCTGTCTTCTGCTGCTTGCTTTTGCTGAGTTCTGCTGCCTGGGATGCCTCTTGAAGTGCCCTTAGCACCTCTGTCTGCTCAGCCTCACACTGATTCCAGCCCTCTATCACTCGAGCCAGGGGCTTTTCTAGTTGTTCAGTCCGTGGTATCTTTCTTGCGGTCAGCCGCAACAGCCACACCTAGCTGTTGTAACTCTAGCACTGGAGTCGGTAGACTCTGAATGTTTTCCTCACAGTGCTTTTGGCACGTAGATTGCCAGCGCATCTCTCAGGCACTGAAAAATCTAGGGGAGTGGCAGGGGGTGGAGGCCTGGCCCAAGGCTGGTATAGCAGGGAAACAATTCTTCCTGCGCCTGGGCTGAGCTGGATGGAGACAGCTCTTGCAGAGGTCTGGTGTTGAGCAAGATAGCTGTGCTGTCACTGTCAAAGGAGTCCTCTTCCTGTTTCTCTGAGCTGACAGCTGGAATGAGGGGATCCCCTGGAGAGGCAGTTTCACACGAGCTGAGCTATGGAACATGATCTGTAGCTGACCCCGAACACTTCCCATCTCAAAGATATGCTTAGACCCATCCTCTCTCTCACCTTTTTCTTCAAGGTGTTCTCCAGTCCAACTGACAAGCTGTGACTCAGGTCTTGAGCCAAGCAGTCTAAGCCCTCCCTAGGAAGTGAGGAGGTAAATACTAAATCTAGCTGAGCTCGGGCTGTGACCTCCACTTGATGGGCCGAGATGCAAAGAAGTGTAGAACTGGGAGGTCACTTCTGAGGACACCTGGTTCAACCTAGGAGGCTCTGACAATCTCTCAGGTCCTCTGGCCAGATGTGAACTGGGGCTGGTAGTGGCCGTAGCCATGTGCAGTGAAGAGCCAACTGGACACAGCAGAAGACTGGGAACTAACTCCTGACTCAGTCTTGAGAGGTTCCAACCTTGTGGGTAAGTTCCCCAAGAAAAAAGATTTGGAAGGGAAGAAGGCACTTTGTTGGATTCTCAGGAAATTAGCGTATCAGGGTTTTCTGGACTGATTGTGTGTCTGCTGGCTCCAGAGGCCGTGGATACGGCAAAGACATTTCTTCTTCTCGCTCCTAGGAACCGCAAATGTTTAAAATCGGATGTGCCATGCAGACAAGGTAATGGACAGAAGACCCTGTAACCTCGACAGACCCAATCCAGTGATCTTAAGTTCCTCATTCCTTTCTCCTATGAGTTCTTTTTTTTTTCTTTTTAGATTTGAGACTAATCAGTAACTTTATTAATAATAACACTGGTCTATGCACTTGAAATGCATATTATGTAGTAAACAGGACTTATTCAGTCAATGACGATGTCTTATTTTTATTTATAGGAGCTCTTATTTTTATTTACAAAGCTCCTATAACCAGCTCCAGACAACCTGAATGTAAAGCAGAACCGACAAAGAGATCTGACCACCAAGTATCTTCGCCAACAAAGTCACGACTTTGAAGGAAAATTTCAGTATGCTACACTCCCCAAAAGAAAGCCAAGGCAATTGTCTTCAGATAAGGAGACAAAGGCGGATAGTGTTGGTGCCTGGCCAGTGGGCCAACCACCTAGCTTCTAATAACTTCACCATTAACTTTCAGAGCCCTCTGAAATGTAAATGAGAGGGACAATTGTAAATTGAATATTCATCTCAGTAGAAAACACAAAAATTATGAATGAGTATGGTGGTGGCAGTGAAAGGCTTTTTATCCCAAAAGGCCAATGCTCTCAGTTTAATGAAAATCTAAGAGCTTACTCTGAATTGGCAAAATTAATAGACCTACTATGGCTAGGTCCTAGTAAACACACACACACACACACACACACACACACACACATTCTTAACACTTCCAGCTCTGAGGCAATTACTTTGAGGTATGTATTAGTCAGAGTTCTCAAGGAACAGAGCTTATATAAATATTTATTTATATAAGCATATGTATTCATAAACATATGTCTTACATGCTAGGGTTCAGCTAGTACAACAATGGTTGTCTACCAATGGAAGGTCCAAGAATCCAGTAGTTCAGTCAAGTCTAGATGTCTCAGCTGGTCTTCAGTATATACCAGAATCCCAAATAAGTAGGTTCTAATGCCAGTCAAGAAATATACTTGCCAGCAGTAGCAAACAGTAAAAGAGCAAGCTTCTTTCTTCCATGTTCTTAATAGAACCTGCACAGGTGTGGCCCAGATTAAAGGTGGGTCTTCCCACCTCAGAAGATACCAATTAAAAGTGGTTCTTCTGACTTCATTTTTTTTTTTTTTTAAGAAAAAAAATTTCCTCACAGGTATGCCCAGCCACTTGGGTTTTAGTCGGGCTGACAACCAAGAGCAGCCACCACAGTAACAAATTTGGAGAAAGAGTCCTCAAAACATTCTATTCCATGGTATCTTCACATACATCAAACGGACAAGGCCCCCACCACCCCAGCCTTGGAAGCAATTAGAAAAGCAGAGATATAAAAATTGCTTGCATATGTTGCTGTGTTTGTGCTTCTTGCTATCTTTCTTTTGTACCTTGGACACAGGCTTTTTGGAAACCTTCTTGGGAGCTAGGGCATATTTGGCCAGTTCAGGCATAAATATTAAAAGACAGCCTAAGCAGAAAATCCCACCTGTAAGTTCTACCACAAGAACAAAGATCTCTTAATACACAGAAAAGTTAAAGAAGAGTCATTAAAAGCAGCTCTGGTTCGTTAATATTATAATGCAGATGATCATGTGCTGGTTATGGATAATCTACTCATATATTCAAGACATTTTAGGAAGTTGGAAAGCTGGTATTGAGCGTGTACCACAGACTGTTAATGACTACTTTAGTAGTTAAGTAGATCCAGTTACTTTTGTAGTTAAAAGTTAGGCATTTATAAGAAGGAGTTTACAAAGGTAAACTCTGAACATGTAGATTACAGCTCTGGAGACTTGTTTTATGGAGGCTATGCTCTTTCATTATTGAAAACAACTGAACACAAACCAGTGACTTTTATCTATTCTTTGGCACTAGGGAATATATTTAGACAAGTAATCATACATACAAAATTGACATAATTATTGATAGAGCTTCAAGAGGATAACAGACTCCTGTGAGAGTTTTTGTGGGCACTCTAAGAAATCCACAGGCTGCGAAACTCTGGCTTTAGCAATTTCTCATGATCTTGTTTGTTCCCTCAATCAAGTTCTAACCAAGCCTGACCCTACTTAGCTTTCGAGATATGATGCGATCCGGCTGGTTTAGGGAGACATGGCAATAGACAAATGTATCTGCTTGTACAGTTTGGTAGAAGTCATTAGTGTTCATTCTTCATTTTCCCTCTCCTTTCTAGTCTCTCTCATTCATCTCTGGCCCTAAGTGAAGAGTTATGTACTTTGTGTGATTATGCACAAATGCACATGTGTGTGTGTGTGTGTGTGTGTTTCTGTGTACTTTGAAAAATTGTGATGATAGGCTTAATGCAAATAAGGAACTGCAAAACTTAAAATACCCCTCCGAAAATCCAAATAATAAACAGGCCAAATAGTTCTGAAGAGAAGAAATAAAGATGGTTAATAAATATTTTTAAACTGCTCAGAATCCTTAACCAACACCATAAAGCACGTTGAAACTAGTTGGTGACTCCTTATCACACTAGTAGGAACGGCTATTATTTTTAAAATGTGGTAAATATATAGAGAAAAAGAAACTTTTATACCCCTAGGGCAGACCCTGTGGAAATCAATGTGGAGACTTCCCAGAACACTAAACATAGAACCGTATGGTTCAGCTACACCCCCAAGTATACAAAGAACTCTGTCTATCCCATCACAGATGTACTTGCTCATTCATGCTTGTTTTTGCAATGAAAATGAAATAGACCCAGCCTGGAGGTCATAATCAGATGAGTGGAATACTGAGAATGTGGTCTTCTCAACAATTGAATTATACCTATTTGTAAAGAAAAGTGAAATTTTAGTCAATATGTGAAACTGGAAAATATATCAAATGAGACAGCCCAGGATCACAAAGACAAACACTCCATGGTATCTGTCAAATCCTGGCTTATAGCTGATAAATATATGCTTTTAGTTGGGATTGATTGTAGGTGAAGGCCTGGAAACTTGAAAAGAATCCTTAAGAGGAGACAAATAAACAAACAAACAAATAAACAAACAAAAAACAACCTTAAGGGGTGGAGAAGACGGTATTAAGATGCATAGACTTTTGGGGCTGCAAAGATAGAAGGAATCTGGGGACAGGAATGGATTTGGAGATAAGAGAGGAGAAACAGGATACAGGAAGGAGAAGAAAATAAACTGAACTAAGTAAATATAAAAATGCCATAAATAAATCCACTATTTTGTAGGATAATATTAAAAAAGAAAGACTGGAAATAACTTAGGTGTCTGTAGGGTACTGTTAAAATGATTATCTAGGTTTCTGCAGAGAAATTCAATAAGCAAAAAAAAAAAAAAAGACTGTTTACAAACTTGTTTTGAACAAATTGCAAGATAAAAATCTTAGATTTAAAAAAAGCAACAACAAGTCAACAAAGAACTAACATGAGTGGCAGACATCTGGGGCGCTAAGATAAGTGGGAAATGCAATCATCTGGGAAGTTATTAGACAAAACACAATATGGCATTGTCCTCACTATTTTCTCCCTTTGTATTACTCTGCCATCCCATAATATATAGTATTATAATATGTTCAAAGCAAACAATATAAAATATTGTTTAGTAATTTTTCTTGAGATTTTAGTTTCAAAAATGTAGACTTTTATAAAGGTTTAATTAAAAAATAATGAGAATTAAGTAGTGAGTCATTTTCTAATTCACATTAAAATTAAATCATCTCATTAAAGTTCTTAAGGGGTTACTGTGCAACTTGGAAATTATTTAAAGACTATGCTTTGGCAAACATGGAACCATAGCAACTCATTAACTTTTTAGCCTCAATAAAACTTCATCCGGGTTTAATATTTTTTATTACCAAAGAGCAAGAAATGAAAGAAAGCAGTTGAAAATGTTGAAATTTCACAATTTAAACAAAAGGGAAATACCAAGAGGAGGTCAGGTGAAGGTAATCTGAGCATCTGAAGTTTAGGCAAGGAGGTCTGTCCGCTGGGTGGTGAAAGAAGAGAAAGAAAGACCATGAAATAAGTAGTATGAGTCTTAAATGCTGATGTTAGTAAAGCAGGTCCAGAGATGTCCTAGGACAGGCTATCATCTCTATCTAATATCTATGATGTGTTCAATGGGGGTACTAGCAAGGAAAGCAGAGTAGTGTTCTCTTTGTTACTGATTGGCTGATTTGAATCTTTTGTAATGTGTCCTTGTGTAGAATCCCCCTAAAATTTTAATTCTGCAAAGAACTTTATAGATCAGCAAAAATTTGTCTTTCTTTTAGACACTACACCTTGCTTAAACTGTCTGCAGAAGTTCTTTCCAGAAAATTCCTGAGTAAGGGGAGAAGAGACAGTCTCTGACATGAACTCGTGTTGCCTGCTCCTTGATCACTTCTCTCTGGAAATGTAGCCAGCCCACAGAGGAAGAGGATCAAGACAGTAGTAATGGGACCTGATAGGCTAGGGTCAGACTATAGTGAAGGAGGACTTCCCCTATCAGTGAACTAGGGGAGAGAGACAGGGGAGGAAGAAGAAGGGAGGGAGACCAAGACGAGACAAGGGAGGGAGCTACAACTGGAATACAAAGTAAACAAATTGAAAATAATAATAACAAAAATAAAACTAAACTTAGTAAAAAATCTGTCAGCCCATGAGAAGAGAACAATCAAATACAAAAAACAGGCCAGAGCCTAAAACTCCTGTAAGCAACCTTTATTAACTTAAAAAGCAAAATCATATACACGTACAAATCTAAAGTCCTCAGCAATACAGAGTACTGTGTGTTAGGGAAATAAAATGATATCTTATCACTCCTGTGATGAATGCCTAATTCCATCACAAGTGATTTGTTTAAGTAGTTAGACATAGTTAAATGGCAATCAGAGTAATAAAATGGGCTTGAGTATAAACCCCTTAACACCCCTTTGAATAAGAAATATTTATTAAGTATCTAATTTATATTGAGAACTATCCATTTTTCCATTTTCTTTACCCTGGTTGTTCCTACCGTATCAGGCCAGAGTATTAAAAGGGTATGTTTTGGAGGCAGAGAGACTCAGGTTTGAGATTTTATCTTTTTTTTTCTTTCTTTCTTTTTTTAAATAAATTTTTATTTTTTTTATATTAATTACAGTTTATTCAATTTGTATCCCAGCTGTAGACCCCTTCCTTATTCCCTCCGAATCCCATCCTCCCTTCCTTCTTCCTCTCCTCCCATGCCCCTCTCTAAGTCCAATGATAGGGAGGTTCTTCCTCCCCTTCCATCTGACCATAGCTTATCCAGTCTCATCAGGACTAGCTGCATTGTCCTCCTCTGTGGCCTGGCAAGGCTACTCCCCACTCAGGGAGAGGTGATCAAAGAGCCAGCCACTGAATTCATGTCAGAAACAGCCCCTGTTAGATAATGAGCTGCCTTGGGCTACATCTGTGCAGGGGTTCTAGGTTATATTCATGAATAGTCCTTGGTTGGAGTATCAGTCTCAGAAAAGATCCCTGACCCCAGAGTTTTGGTTTTGTTGCTCTCCTTGTGGAGCTCCTGTCCTCTCCAGGTCTTACTATCTCCCACTTCTTTCATGTGATTCCTTGCATTCTGCCCAAAGTGAGGTTATGAGGCTCAGCATCTGCTGTGATACCCTGCTGGGTAGTCTTTCAGAGGCCCTCTGTGCCAGGCTCCTGTCCTGTTTCCTGTTTTCTCCCTCTTCCTGTGTACATCCCTTTTGTCTTTCTGAGTGAAGATTGATCTTTTTTTTTTTTTTTGAATTTTATTTTTTTCTTATCAGTTACATTTTATTAACTCTGTATCCCAGCCGTGTCTCAATCCCTCATTCCCTCCCAGTTCCTCCCTCCCTCCCTCATCTCCACCGTGCCCCTTGCCAAGTCCGCTGATGGGGGGGGACCTCCTCCCCATTCATCTGATCCTGTTTTATCAGGTATCTTCAGGACTGGCTGCAAAGCTCTCCTCTGTGTCCTCTGCTCCTCCCTTGGGGGGTGGGGAGGCCAAAGAGCCAGTCATTGAGTTCCTGTTAGAAATAGTCCTTGTTCCCCTCACTATGGGAAACCAATTGGTTACTGAGCTACCACAGGCTACATCTGAGCAGAGGTTCTAGGTTATATCCATACATGGTCCTTGGTTGAATGTCAGTCTCAGAAAAGACCCTGTGCCCAGATATATTTGGTCCTTGTGGAGCTCCTATCCTTTCCCCATCAGCTGAGATTTTATCTTAATTTCAACATTTCTCTATTCCCCTTTGTCAATCTAAACATTTCCAGACACCCTTCTTAATTTTCTTCTAGTTCAAGGCCTTTTTATATCTTCAATTTTCACTTCATGCATATATATATTTATATATGTTTTTTGCTTCTGGAGTGAAGTATGCAGTTTCCACACAAATGTTTATGGAAACTATAGGTCTGATTTCTCATGTAGTTTTGTATTGTTCTTTGTTTTTTGTTTATTTGTTTGTTTGTTTTTTTTGTTTGCATGTGTCCTTGTAATGTATTTACTTGTTTCTTGATCAATAGAATTTAACCCTTTGATAAGGCTACCCTTGATAAATGAAAAGTATCATGAAATTTCTAATGTGTAACTTCAAGAACTTTCAAGAAGCTTCTTCTTGAAACAAAGCAGTTTGACATTAAATAACTGCATTTATTCTAATAGAATACTCTTCTTTAAATATTATACATCACGTGAGAAAAGGCAGGATGAAAAGGGAAATTTGCCACTAGCTCTGCACATACAGCACAGAGCCCTGTCCAGGATTATCAGTGGGCAAGTTCATACAGGAAAAAAAGAATACTTTCCACACCGCCTTTAAAGCTATAGTTTTGCTCCTGTGTCTTATTTTCTTGTTATAAAAAGCCACATGGTGTGGCTATGAAGAACACAATCATGTTTTGGTAAAATGTACTGTAAGTGATTTCATGGAACTTTGAAAACCAAACACGTAATCTCCTAAAGGCCCTTGTAAATTAGCTTGATGTCTGCAGAACAGTGACAACTGCATTCAATAGTGGCAGCTAAGAGTACAGCAGTAGGAATAGTGGGAATGAGTCTTTGATGAGACCTTATAAGCTAGGGTTGGATAGGAGGGGAGGAAGTCCTCCCCTATCAGGGGACTAGGGAAAGGGCATAGGGGGAGAAGTGGGAGAGTGGGTGGGACTGGGAGAAAGTGAAGGAGGGGGCTACAGTGGGGAGAAAGAAAGAAAGAAAGAAAGAAAGAAAGAAAGAAAGAAAGAAAGATTAATAAAATTTAAAAGAATTCTGAAAGGGCTTGATTGGTGTTTTTGTTTTGTGTTGTTTTGTTCTAATAAAAGTCTTCATTTCTGCTCACCTTTTTGACCCAGTATCACTGATAGAGCCTATCAGAGAGTGATGATAAATCAAATATCAACACTAGCAGCTTATCTGGGTTTCTTTTGCTTATAGCAATTCTCATTTGTTAATGAAAACATTCTACTTCAGCATTGAACATGCTGATACTATCTGCAGAATTTTAAGATGCTACCAGAAGGCTAAGTTTATAAAGGCAATGCTCTGAAGATCTCATTACTAAATGAAGATGTGCTCACCTAACAGGTACTAAGAAGAACATGTCTGCCTAAAATGATGCAAATGAATATAGAATGGCAGAGAAACACTTAAAGAGATGCTCAACATCCCTAGCCATCAGAGAGATGCAAATCAAAACTACCTTGAGATTTCTCCTTACACCTATCAGAATGGCTAAAATAAAAAAACTCAAGTGACAACACATGCTGGAGAGGTTGTGGAGCAAGGGGAACCCTCCTCCATTGCTGGTGGGAATATAAACTGGTACAACCACTCTGGAAATCAATCTGGCGCTTTCTCAGACAACTAGGAATAACGCTTCCTCAAGATCCAGCTATACCACTTCTAGGCATATATCAAAAAGATGCTTAAGTACATAACAAGGATATTTGCTCAACCATGTTTATAGCAGCTTTATTTGTAATAGCCAGAACTTGGAAACAACCCAGATGTCCATCAGCGGAGGAATGGATACAGAAATTATGGTACTTTTACACAATGGAATACTAGTCAGCAATTAAAAACAAGGAAATCATGAAATTTGCAGGCAGATGGTGGGACCTAGAAAAGATCATTCTGAGTGAGGAATCCCAGAAGGAGAAAGACACACATGGTATATACTCACTTATAAGTGGATTTTAGACATATAATATAGGATAAACACACTAAAATCTGTACACTTAAAGAAGCTAGGCAAGAAGGAGGACCCTGGGTAAGATCATCAATCCTCACTCAGAAAGAAAAACGACATGCACATTGGAAGAAGGAGAAAACAGGAACCAGGACAGAAGCCTACCACAGAAGGCTCTGAAAGACTCTACCCTGAAGTGTATCAAAGCAGATGCTAAGACTCATAACCAAACCTTGGGCAGGGTGCAGGGAATCATATGAAAGAGGGGGGAGTTAGTATGACCTGGAGAGGTCAGGAGCTCCACAAGGACCAAATATATCTGGGCACTGTGGTCTTTTCTGAGACTGACACTTCACCAAGGACCATGTATGTATATAACCTAACACCTCTGCTCAGATGTAGCCTGTGGTAACTCAGTAACCAATTGGTTTCCCATAGTAAGGGGAACAGGGACTATTTCTGACAGGAACTCAATGGCAGGGTCTTTCACCTCACCACCCCCCAAGGGAGGAGCAGTCCTGCTAGGCCACAGAGGAGGACTTTGCAGCCAGTCCTGAAGATATGTGCTAAAAAAGGGTCAGATGGAAGGGGAGGAGGTCCTCCCCTATCAGTGGACTTGGAAAGGGGCAAGGAGGAGATGAGGGAGGGAGGATGAGATTGGGAGCAAATGAGGGAGGGGGATACAGCTGGGATACAAAGTTAATAAGCTGTAACTAATATTAAAAAAATAAAAAAGAAAGTAAAACTATAAAAAATAAAATGACGCAAATGTTTTGAGTACTCCAATATGTACCTACAACTTTTGAAAACTTCAAAAATATCAACAAGTGCAGTGACAATACAAGAAAGTAACCACAGCCACAAATGCCAGTCTACAATTCTCTCATCCAGGAATCTTAACCATATCCAATAGACATATTTATCTCCCCTGTGATATTTTTAATAAATATATTTTGAAGAATGTTTTCTTTATCAGAATTTAGGAAAACACATCAGGAGATATGTGGAGACAATAATTTTCCGAGTAGAACGCTAATGGCTCAGAAAGTAATACAAGGGGTTGACAAGTATAATTGAATCAAAGTCAAGGGCTCTTGAACATAAGAGAAATAATCACTAAAAGGAAGAGACTAGCTACATACCTGGAAACAGAGTCTACCCTACCCGCTATTCATCTGAGAGATGCCTCATATGCAGGATATTCAAGGAACTCAGAGTGTTAAGTACCAAATGAACATGTGATTCAATCAAAATCAGATGAATTTATGTAACAGCACCCCTCACAAGATGTACAATGAATTAATACATGGTTATTGCAATATCCTCAGCCACCAGGAAAATGCAAAAGAAAACTACATTGAGATTCTGTTTTCTCCTAGTTAGGATGGCTGCCTTTAAAATAAAAGAACAAAGTGTTAAGATGCATAGGTAAGAATAGGTTGTATGTACCATGTGTGGGATGTAAATTAGTCCAGGCCCTGTGGAATCAAGGCTCCTATCTTTTTCATATCTGTAACACTAAGTAAGTTTTCAAACAGTACTTTCTCAATGGATCTTTGAAGTAATTGAATTTTTAACATTTTACTTATTACTACAATTGTTAGATATATAAAGACCAAAACCTGACACTTGGTGTTTCATAAAAAACAGATCCTCTGCCCTGATGTGTGTTTTTAAGAATCAACCCAATGGGTTACCTAACCTGGAGTCCATTTTTGTCATTTACGTAAGCAGTTTCTATAGAAACAGAATCAAGTGGAATGTGGCCGGGTAGATTTCAATGATGCCTTGTTCAGAACAGCATGGGGTCATCTGACTGGATGTAGCTCAGAGATGAGAGAAATTGGTGAACTGTGAGGAATGCTTTAAGTCTGTGCCTGTGGGTGTGAGGCACTGTATGTTCCCAAACATAACGTATTACTCCACCCTATACTTTCCTCAGACCTACACTCTTATTCCAGCTCACTTCTCTTCATGGCGTGTGCTATAGCAAGAAAAGCCTCCTCATGCACGTTCTCAACTCAGTACATGTACAATCGAACTAAGGACCTTGTGGCATGCTATGCCACCAGAGTCAAATCGTTTTCTATGCTCTAGCAATGTCACTCTAAACTTTTTATTATTCACAAGTATGCTTTTGTTCTTCTCATACGTATAGAATGTGTGCATAGTATGCAAAGGCCCTGCGCTCAGTCTTTACCATCAAAGAGGGAGAGATTAGCCAACAGAGAGAGAAGAGGAAGGAAGGGAGAAAAGAAGAGCCGGAGAAGAGGTGTGAGAAAAACAATCTCAGAAGCAAGACTATAGAATCAATTGCATGTATATGCATATACACTGTATGTGATATGCAATCTGCAATGCATAGTAAAGATTGTATACAGTGATTACGGAGTCTGCTGATACTGTGCAGAATAGCACAGATTTCTGTTAGGACTCTTTCTCTTCTAAGAGAAAGTTATCAAATTTAAATGGCTGTACTTTCCTAATTTCAAAGATTATTATGTCCTTGTGGCAAATGTCTTCAATGCTTTACCACACCAATATTTGAAAGAAGTTTCTGTGAACTTCTGGGAATATGGATGTAGCTGTCAAAATTCTTTATTTGTTTAGTGTCTGTGCAAGTAGATTGATGTGCATGTAGGAGCCTACAGAGTCCAAGAAGAGCTCTTCAGGACCCCTGAAAATGGTTGTAAACCTCATGGTTTTCTGTAATAGCAGGATGTACCCTTACTGGCTGAGCCACCTTCTGGCATTAAGGATGGAAAAATCTGATTGTCTGGCACAGAGTATAATAAGAGAGCCAATTAAGAAATGTTGCTGGAGTAAAACAAGATGAAGCATCCATATTAATCTCATAATCTATCTACAGTTTTATCAAATTTCATTTGAGGGCCCAGTTAATTTCTCAAAGATGTCTCATTGCCCTTGGTATGGCATTTCCCAAGAGTACAGAATACAACAATTTAATATATTTATATTTTTTTCTATTGTACCATCAGATCATTTGAGGGACATGATGACCATGTCCCATTGCAATTTTAAGTAGCTGAACAGTTTTATGGCTACATACATGCATGCATACACACAGAGACAGACAGGTTTGTATAATTGGATACATATCTATCATGATTTATTTATTTCCAAACAAATGGTGACTTAGATGTGTTTTGCTAAATTATTTACTGTTCTGTTCTACAATGATGATAAGGATACATTGTTGTTAAATTCTTCTTGATTTCTCTAGTCATGTAACTAATACATGTTCAGTAGAAAAATGAATTTAAACAATGTCTATTTCTTATAAGCAAGGTTTTTAATTATACTCTTGAAGTCCACACTAGTGGCTTGCATTACCTCAAGCCACAGTGTTTTCCAAATGCCTTTGTTTAGTAATGCGCTCATTTAGCAAGTTCTTCCTGTTGTGATTCAGTTCTGTCTGTGCAAGGTGTTCAGATAATTACAACGAAAAATGCTCCGTGGAGCTGCTCCTTTAAGAGAATAATTTAGTCAAGGAAGAAGAAAGCAGAACACATTATAATTTGGTGAGGTTTATTCAACTGTGAGGGTGAGAAAGAGAGTTTAAGTGCTCTGGCAGCAATGGTGAAATGACTGTCTTGAGACAGAAAACTTTGTTCAGAAGTGATATGTGTGTCTGGAGTCCTAAAAAAGTGACTTCCAGGGAGATCAGAGTACGGGTGCGAGCATTCTGACACGGGAAACTCCATTTAAAGCACCAGGGAACAGGTTAGGCTAGCTAAAGTCAGGGCCTGTGAGCAGGCTGGGTATGTTTGGAGCAATTCTCATCTGAAAGGACTTGGAAAAATAAAAATTGTAACAATTATTTATGCTAATATTTAAGTGCTATTCCTTAAAGTACCATGTTGTTAGTTAGTTAGTTAGTTAGTTAGTTAGTTAGTTAGTTAGTTAGTTAGTTAGTTAGTTAGTTTTTGTCTCCAATAAATTATAAAAACCTTTTGAGGATAGCTACCATATTATATACATTTTATATCCATTATACCACACACACACACACACACACACACACACACACACACACACACACGCCAGCTAATAATTTAACTTGAGATTCTCATCTCAAAGTCTATGAAATACTTAGATCTGTAGCTTTGTAAATTTATACATTCTCTTGCTGCTAAAAACTAAAAAGAAAGTCCCCATTCTCTCATTACTACTACTGATCTTTCTCACACAAATGGTCTTTTTTCTTCATAAAATGCATTTATTAAAATTACCAATAAATAACACCTGATATATCTCAAATGTTAAGAGTACTTTTTAATTTTTTTATTTTTTCTTACAATTTATTCATTATATATCCAGATTGTAGCCCGTCCCTAAACTCCTCCCAGTCCCACCCTCCCTCTTTCGTCACCACTATCTCCTTCCCTTAGTCCACTGAAAGGGGGAGTTCTCTGCCATCCTCCCATAGCTTATCAAGTCTCATCAGCACTGCCTGGATCCTCACCTTCTGGGGCTTGGTAAGGTCACATCACCAGCCAACATCAAAATAAACAGAGAGAAACATAAATCAGTTCTATACAAATGATCTTAATCTTGCTTTCTAACCTTTTCTTCACTACTTATTCCTTTAGCAGAAAACAATCAGCACACTTTTTAAATACTGTCACCTCAGTGTTAATACGTCAAATTCTACCTCTTAGTGCTACAAACTGCTACGCTCACCCATTCACCTCTTCTTGGTCAAACCACTGTCACCTTCGACCCATACCAATCTTCAGGAACAGAGTCTCATATGAACACACATCTCTTCAAAATTGTTATCCTCGAAAGAATGTCTCAGTCCCACCATAGGGCCTGGAAGCACTGTCTGAGAGCCAGCTCTGCTCTCTTCTTGGGCTGTCCACGCTCACGTCAGTGTTCTCATTGCACGGGCCAATACTGAACACACGCAAGGCCTCATGGAGGCTCTTCTACTGCTCTGATACCAGTTGCTCCATTTCTCCTCTGTGTTGATTTCTCACCTTGCAGTCCTTACGCAATATCTATCCTTTGATAAGAGCTTAAGCAGGGAGGGTGTCCTACATGCCTGCACTAACTTAAGACAACCTGTAAACATGCTGATACAGTGGCTTGACTGTTTATTTTGTTAATCATTCGTTGTGCAAGAAACTTTGCAAGTGAAGGGATTTTGCCTGTACTTTTTTTTTCTCTTATCAATGAACTGCAGGTAAAATTTGGACGTATGTTAGGCTGGAGCTTTTAAAGGTAGATGCAAGGTAATGTCTCTCAAATAGGATACTTGAAACAACACCTTCAGCATCACTGGGCACCTGTTAAGGCTGCAAATTCTTGATCCTCAGTAGAACCTAATGCTACAAAAAGCTGTATTTTTTTTGCCCAAACAATTCTCACATGTAATCTTGAGACTCACAAGTTTTCCAACCTCTGCTATAAGGTATCTATTAAAAAAAAAAAAAGCATGAATGTTTTAAAGCTTGTTGTAGCCCAAATTTCTTAGAATGTGAGAAACGAGTCTGAAATAACATCAAATCTAATCGCACTTTTTTTGAGAAAGAAATGTCAAAAGAAAAAAAAATTATAGCCGAATCTGAAATTAGTGTTATTTCTGTTTTTAAGAAAATGAAACTTTTCTTAGGCATACCAACCATAATAATTATGCAACTTACTCTTTTATCTGAAAAATATCCTTGGATACAAACCTATTTTTTTAAACTTATAGCTGATATTAGTTAAATGAAGAATGAGAATTAAAAATTTGCACTGCTTTTTTTTTTTTTGAGTGTGATTCAAACAATGAATTCTTAGATTTTATTAGTCTTCTAGGTATGTTCTTCCCATAGCAACTTTCCTCAGTTTGTTTAAATAGAAATCAGTGTCTATTCAGACTCAGGGGTCCATATGATATGTGCATATCTATATGATATGACATGCATATGTGCATGTCACTGAGCCTTACTATAGCATAGAACTACAGAGAAGACTGCAAAATAATAATTGACAATATAGAGGGAATGCAAATGCCTAAACTGTGTGACTTGCATTCTCTGAACACCATGTAATAAAACATATCCATAAAGGAATAATGTTATTAAACCATATAAATAGTTCCCAAAGAGAGGAAAAATAAATGTATGGACAAGAAAGAAGAAAACACATTTTGAAATTGTACAGTGTAGCAGACATTAGCCTAAGGGCTGTTATTGCAGGTAGTTTTTGCTCAAACTTTTATTTATTCAATATAATAAGGTCTCTGTTTTATCTAATGCAGAACCAAAGCCAAGCATTTTCGTATAACATGATGGAGCACAGACTATGGCTTTCTGTTAGAATGTTAATTCAATAAATCCATTTAGCACATGAATATTCCCTTTGCAGAATTAGTTTACAGAAAATACATTCACACATACCTTTCCTTGTAACTGATTGTTTTAAATGTTTTTTTTTTGTTGTTGTTGTTGTTTGTCTTTAATGAACACTTATTTCCATGACAGTGACTATCGATTTTAAGTGATCTGTTCTTGATTGAAGATATTCACTTTGACTTTCTGATTTTCAAATGGGATTGTTTCATATTTTTTAAAAAGAAATAAAATCAGAGACTGAGAAAATGGTAGTACTTTAAAAATCACCTTTATAATCATGAAAAATAAAGACAGCAGGTTGAAGACATATCACTTGCTGTCTGGTTTATGAAATTCATAGTCAGATAATTTATGTAGTTTTAAGTTTAATTCTCAGTTGTCCTTATGGCACTTCTCAGATTTTGTACTTTTGACATTAACAAAGATGTCATTATGAAATTATACCTTAAGAATGATCAGAAAATATGTATCTTTAAAAGGAATATGCTTTACATAATTTCAAATCGAGACCTATGTTAGAATTACTGAATACATTTTTTTTTTTTTTTGGAAATAAATAGCACAGACAAAACTTCACAAAGAGGTGACAATTATTTTCATGCAAGATAAATACTGGTGATTATCAAATGCACATTTAGATCACACTATTTCGCTTTAACCCGTACATTCCTAGCATCACAACATTTTAAGAAGTCTCCACTCTCAATTTTGAAAATCACTATCTGTAATTCTTAATTGGCTTCCGTACACATGCCTAAGCAAATTGAAAAATCAATATAAAACTCCTATATTGAAGCATTTTTAAACATACCACAGTCAGAATTCGGGGTTCAGCTGCACTTGGAATTCCTCATTGCAGACAACAGTCTCCAGTGACAGCCTTCCTTAAATCACTCTTCAGCATGACAGCTGAAAGTTCTGCCTTCCACCGCCTGCTCGATCCATTAGCTGGAGTCTTATATCATGAATGCTGCACGAAGCGTGTGACTGGAGGATTTTAAGGCAACCCTTTAAATGCCTGAACACGAATAATGACTTTAAAGAAGAGACAATGAATCTCTTTATAAGAACTTCTGCGCTGCTTTCTATTAATTTATTTTAGGGAGTTGCTGAAGTACAGTACAGGGCTGCCTCATGTGTCACTGGTTGATACTGTAGATGTATGATTCACCTAAGTGACATTTAGTCATATAATGCCAGTGACATTTAATGATTTTGACTGTCAATTTTTAATAATCCAAGTTATATGGTATTTGAATGAGTTGAATAGGTTGACACAAAATGTGGGAGGTATTTTTATTTAAATAATAGAGGTCTGGCAATGGGACTCCCTTTTTTGGTGATATTAGCCATATTTTTGGTAAGTTAATAGATTTAACAGGATTTTCTTTTTTCTTTTTTTTTTTTTCAGCATTGATAGGAAATATCCTTGTACTTTTAGTCCATCAAGAAAAGTGCAAGAGAAACTTCATGGTTTCTGAAAAAATCTTGTACCTATGAAATTTCACAATGTATTGTATTATGGGTTGATGTGTAATAGAACTGTTATTTAAAAATAAAAAATAAGCAAAAGTCACCAAATTTGCCCTACTGATTAGCATTTATTTGATGAGATGAAGTGGAAGATTCTATTTAATTTTGTCAAAAACCTCCTTGGTCAAGCTTGGAACTGGGAGTGATGAGACATTGAATCTGAGAAGTAAGTAACCAGTTATTGAATATGGCCTTAAATTATCATGTTTATAAATTGATTTTCTTGCAGGTCGGTGAAATAGCAAATTTTATTTTATACAAGAGTTTGAGGCTACTTAAGTACAGATAACATATAACTAAAATCAATGTATGTAACATTTCTACCGACAAGTTTTGCAGCTGTCATTTTATAGTTTAAATTCCCTTTAACTTAGGCTCAGGCGGGAGAATGGCCTGCAAGATGAACACTGATGCACTCAGCATAGAGGAAAAAAAATCAGCTGATCAGTGTCGTATCCCTATACTGTGCATCCATTAAACAAACAAACAAACAAAAACTATGGCTGGAGAACTCATGAGCCTTCCTGGGAAATCTACCACTGTTGTTTTGCTAAATAGGCACATGGTCAAATTGTCTTCTGACTATTAATGTTTACACTTGTATACTAGTGTTACACTCAGCCCTGGACAAATATCTGCATTTTCAGTAGATGGAGATTAATCCAGACCTAGGGCTGATCAAAGTGATTATCGATTGCTTATCTTTCCCAAGGCTGGGAACATCATGGAAGAGGGCGTGGAAAAACTTTCATATATCGAGGATTGGGAAAAGTAGCATGGACATAGTTTATGTTTGACATGGTATTAGTCACGCACAGACAGCAGCTGTGGATACGTGTATAAGACCTGCACAGTGCTGGGCCCTTCAGCCTGCTGTCATGGACTGAGGAGGAGCTCAAGAGGCCCACCTCTCTCTGAGGACCTATTGGCAGTTATTGGTTTCCTGTAGAGGGATGTCATTTTTTTTCCACTGGTGCAGACAATGGTAAGTTACCCAAAATCTAGTAAAAATAAATAAAAAATAATAATAAATAATAAAAAACCCTCCTACCCATGTTGATACAAGCGACCCTAATTAAAGTTCTGGGGGGAATGGGGAAAGAGAAAGAAATGTAAAAAGAGAAAGACATGAAAGCAGTTGGGAAATAGAATAGAGTCAATGGGAGCCTTGGGGTGGGGCAAGAGAAGAAAGTGCGGATAGATAGGATCAACACATACATGCATGAGAACACACACACACACACACACACACACACAGTTGTTAAAAAAAATGTTCAATTCAACCAAATATATTTTCATGAAAAGATAATATAATAAAAGTAATTAAAGTTGGTGATTTAAAACTTGCTATCTGCCTACCTACCAAACATTGCTGCTGGGAGAGAGGAAAACAGCATTAGCTTCTTGTCCTACCATTAACTATTGTACTACGAGCACAAAAGTTAGGATGTGGAGTCATGGAGACATGTACCATTGAGTATTACTTTTGCCTGGTCAGAGAGCTGGGCAGCAAACGCCTGCTCAGATATTATTTCTTTATTGACAGTACAACTGCTTACTGCACTGTGAGAGTTGAGATGTCACATATAAAATGATGACTGCACACCAAAGGAATATATGAAAAAATTCCTTCCAAAATTACTGGGTAAAAAGTTCTATACTCTTATCAACTTTCCAGTGTCGTACAATGGAAAATCAGGTTCTAGCTTTTTGGAAGCAGAATAATAGTTTTATTTTGTTTTGTCTTTCTCCATGATTCACGACTTCAATTATTTAGCAGCTGAATAAGATTCATAAATGACAACAGGAATATGATAATACATTTGCTTGGATATAAAGGTATGTATAGTAAGCTTAGGTCAGGAATAAAAATAAAAAAGCAGAATAGTTTTACATTATTTATTGGCCTCATGCTACATGTGTTGGCTTTAAACCTACATTTTATTATAGAATCATAATTACAATCAATTCCTATAATCACTGATTATTCTGCAGGCTTTTATTTATCTATTTTTTCCTGATTTTTTTTTTTGAGTTACATTTTATTAACTTTGTATCCCAGCTGTAACCCGCTCCCTCATTCCCTCCCAATCCCACCTTCCCTCCCTCATCTCCTCCCTGCTCCTTTCCAAGTCCACGGATTAGGGAGGACCTCATTCCCTTTCATCTGACCCTGTTTTATCAGGTATCTTCAGGACTGGCTGCAAAGTCCTCCTCTGTGGCCTAGCAGACTACTCCTCCCTTAGGGGATGGTGAGGTCAAAGAGCCCAACATTGAGTTCATGTCATAAATTATTCCTTGTTTCCCTTACCAGGGAAACGCACTTGGATAATGAGCTACCATGGGTTACATCCAAGCAGATATCCATACATGGTCCTTGGTTGGAGAACCAGTCTCATATAAGACCCTGTGCCCAGATATATTTGGTCCTTGTGGAGCTCCTGTCCTCTCCAGGTCATAGTAACTCCCTGGTGGCTTTTATAACGAGAGTAGTGTTGATTGAATGCGTTACTGTTTTAGTGACATCGTTAACTTTGAGTGTTTAAGTGTCCTCTCATTTATAGGGAAAAAAAACAACTTAAACATAATTATTTGGGCAAACACCTAATTACTCTAGAGAACTCAAAATGCAAGATTACTTTAAGGCATTTTACTTGTTACCTTAAATCCCCTATCATCAACTTCTTTCCCAGGAAATTTTGTACAACAAACAAATCTCATAAGCAAGAATGAAACTGGCAAATTTGAGTATGTACTGTTAAAAATAATTTTGTCGTGCTCCGAGATCTTGTTTAATTAATTAATTAATTGAAGTTATTTTTACTTTCATATTTATATTTTATGTATTTGAAGATGATGAATGCAGCCATTGATCAAGCATGTGTATTCCAGCATGTCAGCTCATCCCTAGATCGTAAGTTCATCTATATCACCCCATCATAATTTTAATATTACTGTGTTTAGTATTTAAACAACTAAGCCCGCCTTTTGTTTCATGACAAAAAGCTATTTTTCTACTTAATTATTAAAAAATAATACTGCTTTTCTTTATTGTATCAATCCTGAGTTTATTATTTAGTTCTTCTGCGACTTTTTTTTAAGTCGTGAGAGGAAGATGTCTGAAAAGATCTGACTCCTTCCCAGTGATGAGCCAGCTGATGCTAATATATCTCATCATATTTAGAAAAACAAATATTCTATTACTGACTCAAAATGCTACTTTTATTTTTATATATACATACTAAGATACAACACACATACACACACATATACACACAGAGAGAAAGAGAGAGAGAGAGCAAGCCCTCAAACCACTCATTCCCTGGGTTTAAGCTATCCAAAGCATATGTAGAGAGAGACTAGCTTACAGACTAGCTTACAGTAGATCTGGCAAATCTACACTAGTAATAAATTACTATAGAATAAGCCTTTACTGTTAATTAGGGAAGGTTCCAAGGTTAATGAAAATAAATGGTACAAAACAGAAGCTATTTCTAATGGTTGCATGGGGATAAAGTCATTCTTAGTCTTAGATTGAGATCCTCAATGTAACAGGAGGTATCTTTTATGCTGTTGGAAAGGGGTTTATTAACATAAACAAAAAAGCTATGTTTAGCACCCTGGTCAAAAAAAAATCAATGATTTCATGTATGTTTCATACACAATATAAAATTAAGTGTTACAAATACTATTTATCACAGTGATGTTATTAAATGTAACAGTTACTTCAAGAGTAAAGCTGAGGAAATTTTAAGTATATCTCTTAGAAAATGATTACTCAGCAACGCAAACAATCTTCCCTCTTAGTATAATCACTTCTCAGTGTTAAACGGGAATAGCTTGAATACTGCTAGGGTCTAGCATATTAACATCTGTTCAGATCCTTTTATAAAAGTGGTGACTTTTAAAAATGAGGGTTTCCATGTAACTTATGCACACTTCCCACATGCTTTAAGTTTGTCAAAGTAATGCAGCACTGATTAGAATATAAATGCTAAAAACAGTTGTGATACTATAGTAGACAGGAGATAGAATAGCAAGAAAAGAAAACCTTGGGATTGGAAATTGGCTCAGAGGTCCTGGGTTTTGTTTCATATTCAGCATCCGTGTAGTGGCTACGAGAAACTGTACTGCCATTCTCAAAGGACCCAATGTCCTCTGCAGGCAACCACCTCCCATGGGGTACGCAGAAACACGTGCAAGTAAATACCAACACTCATAAAAAGAAATAAATCTATTAAAAAGGAAAGAAACTATTCATATGTTCACTAAGCTGCAATTTTCTTTACTGAAAATTATTTGTGTATCTGAATCCATGTCTGTAAAACCCACACAACACAAGTACTGCAATATTTTATGTCATGTATAATGTTGCCCATTAAAGCATCTACATAGATAAGGCAGAGAGAGCACTCCTGTGGTCATAGTTACTTGGGAAACTGATGCAGGAAAATCAAAATTTAAGGGCTGCTTAGAATACACGCTGTATTAAAGACTAGCCTTATCAAGTTAGTGAGACCCTGTCTCAAGGCAAACATGGGAAAATTTAGTGTATATAGTCTAATGGTAGAAAGCTTCCATAGCAAAATGAAGGGGTAAATCTTTTTGTCAATAAATAAGTAAATAGGAAGGAAAGAAAGAACTAGAGACAACAAAAATAAAGAAAAATAAGAAAGGAAGGAAGAAAAATGAAAAGTTAAAAAGAAAGAAAGAAGCCACATGAAACTAAGTGATTATTCATCTTCTGGTTTAAATCACACATTATGTTAGAATTTTGGAGAAGTTTTAGTGTTCATAATATGTAGCATTGTATAGTATTTCTATAACAGTAGTAGATTCAGAAAATTAAGCCTAGCACACAATTTATAAGCCGTGAGTCATCTGTGAAAATGAAAATTTTAGCACTTTCCACATCAAAGGCACAGTTTAGAAATCTACAGAAGCTGTATCTTTCTTACCTCTTCCGTCAAATGATCAGTGTCTCCATTCATACAGAAAACTACCCATGTTAGCAGTTGAGTAAATGATGAACACCATCTGTCCATGGCACTTGATCTAGTCAAACTGAATGACACTGTGATCTAATTTTAATGAGCTGCTAAAATATTTATGCCAAGATTTTCCTGTCTATAACCCCTTTCCAGTTTGGTTTGATAGTAAACATCCTTTCAAATGAGAAGGCATATTTAGAGAACAGAATCATAACTGGCAACATCATTAATCAATTTTTTGCAACCCCAGTGATAGTCAAGAACAAGACTTCAATAGTGTGCTTAAAAAGAGACATGGCTTCTACTACATGGACTTGACTTAAAAATATATTATTATTATGTTATTATATTATTTATTACAATTTAATTCACTTTGTATCCTGTCTGTAACCCCCTCCCTCATCTGCTCCTGGTCCCACCCTTCCTCCTTCTTCCCCTCTTCCATGTCCTTCCCGTAGTCCACTGATAGGGGAGGTATTCCTCCCCTACTCTCTGACCCTAGCCTATCAGGTCTTATCAGGACTATATGGATCCTCTTTCTCTGTGGCCTACTAAGGCTACCTCTCCAGAGGAAGGTGATCAAAGAGCGGGCAACTGAGTTCATGCTGTGACTGCCCTTGTTCCCCTTACTAGGGAAACATGGAGACTGAGCTGATCATAGGCTCCATCTGAGCTGGGGTTCTAGGTCCTCTCCATGCATGATTCTAAAGAAGTTAACAAGGAGTATCCTAGAGATGAGGGTTAATCCTCTTTCAGAAAAGCAAACAGGATAGACAGTGGAAGTAGAAGACAGGGAACAGGACAGGAGCCTTCCACAGAGAGCCTCTGAAAGACTCTACCCAGCAGGGTATTGAAGCAGATACTGAGTCTCATAGCCAAACTTTGGGAAGAGCGCAGGGAATCTTATGGAAGAAGGGGGATATGAAAGACCTGGAGGGGACAGGAGCTCCACAAGGAGAGCAACAGAACCAAAAAATCTGGGCCCAGAGAGTCCTGCAGAGACTGAAGAATCAACCAAAGACCATGGATGTAGAGGGTTTGACTTTTTAAATATAATCTAGCTGTAGATGTTTTCTAACTATTTTCTTCTCATAGAAGCCTTGGTTGGTACACAGCGTGGCTACTGGAAAGAAAAATGAATTCAATTGTAGGATCTTATTTTCAAATGTGACTCAATACTCTTTACACTAATAAATCAGGAAAAGACAATCTTTTCCCAAATGATTGTAAAAGTTCTCTCCTTTACTCTAGGAGAGTAATAGTATTTAGGAGTAATAGTATCTAGGAGAGTAATAGAATTTCTTTTTCAGTCAGTCAAATTAATTCCTTTCACCAATTGAGTTATAAGAATATTTTTTGTTTGAAATTTCTCAGACACACATGTGTGTAAAGACATTAAAATTTATCTTCCATTAAGTAAAATTAATTTCTTCCACTGACTGAATTAAAAGAATATTTTTGTTTGTTTTTTTGCTACTAAATTATTTCCTAAATTTTCTCAAGCATACAAATGTGGCAAAGACAATAAAATTGCACTATTTTTTTTCCTTGCTAATCTTAATGATTATGACTGCTGCTAATATAAATGTATAATTCAACTAATGAAAATATTGGATTTTTGCCTAAATTTAATTACATTATTATTATGTTACTATTATCATTATTATTATTATTATTATGTTTCTGTGGTATGTGTGTGTATGTGTGAGTGAGTGTGTGTGTGTGTGTGTGTGTGTGTGTGTGTGTGTGTGCATGCCTGCCTCTGCCTAGATAGAGGCGTCAGATCACCTGAAGGTGGAGTTATGGAGTTGTAGTTGGTTATTAGATGTCCAGTGTGAGCTATAATGGAACCATGGTTCTCTGAAAAATCAGCAAGTATCCTTCCTAAACCTAAAACTTCAAAGGTCAAGAACCTGAGACTAGCGAAAAACCTACTATTATTAATTTGCTAATGAAACATAGCAATAAAATGGCTCCTAATGACAAATTGCTATGGCCATAGGTCAGTGTCTAAACCAGTCCTTATCAGGGAAGCCTCTTCTTGAAATAAGTGGGAATAGTACAGAGACTCACAACTGGGAAGTGTTCAAAGTGAAACATGTTGGAGCACTAAGTCCTAAATGAGATATCGGCTTTAAATTCCTTCCCTCAACATTCATGGATCTATGGAAAAGTGGAAGCAAAAAAATTTGTAGGAATAGAGGGAGGGATTGCTGACTCCAAAGAAACAGGGTCTTTCTGACGACACCCACGTGAAGTCATAAAGAGTATGAAAGCACACACAAGAACTTCGTAGGTTCAAGCCAGATGAGGGCCCAAAGATAAAAGTACATGGACATTATTCAACCCCTAAGAAACTCTTTGTAATTGATTCCTGCTGGGAAACAGACATTCAGATTTCTTCAATGGAATGTCAGAGGATATATTAACAACACTCTAAGGCAGGCCCCATGCCTAGCAGTAGCTAGCCAATGCTTTGTGTTTGTTGGTTTGTTTGTTTTGTGGGATATTGTTTTCTTTTGCTTTGTTTTGGCATTTTATTTAGTCTTATTATTTTTGCTTGTTTGTTTTGATTTGCATTTTTTTGTTTTTCAGTTTTTGAAAAAAAGAGAGCATAAAATTGTGTGGATAGGGAAGTTAGAAGTATTTTTGAGAAATTTGGGTACAGAAAAACTTGATCAAAATACATTACATGAAAAAAAATAATGCAAAAGGAGTAGCAAATGTACTTAACTGCCAAACAATCTCTCTGGTCCAAAACTTTTATAAATAAAATATTGAAAAGCTTAACTGTTTTGGAGGGTTTAAGCATTTTTTCAAGTACAAAATGATTTCTGATAAACTATTTGAAATACACCAGGGATCAAAAAAACAAAAACAAACAAAAAACAATAGGAGCAGAGAAGTCCAAGATGGCAGTGACCAGCCTGCATGGTATCTGAGAGGCAGAGGATCTGAAACGACGAAATTGGTGAGTGGAGGGGCAGCTGAAGCCAGAGAACATCAACATTGAGGCTTCCTGGGCAAGTGGGGACAACCTGTGAGCTGGGACAGTTTGGATCTCATGCATGGAAGTCTCCAAGGACTGAGAGCAGCGAATATTCAATCCCCCCTGCACTTCCCCCTGCCCCAAGCACAGGCCTCCCTGCTCAGTGACTGAAATGGCAGAGGTGGCTGCCCAGGTATGGGTCTCCCTGCTCAGCTGCCAAACAGGGGACACTGCTGAGCTGACAGATCTCCTATCTTCTCACTTGCCCCTGTGGGCCCATATCTGAGAGAAGGGGGGGGGCTGTGCTTCCCTATGAGGCCTGCAAGTGAGTGAGTGTGCCCTCAAAAGAGTGCATGCAGAACCCCAGATCCAGGGTCCCTCTAAGCTAGCAACCACACACCAGATCCCTCCCACCCACACCCCCACAGTGGGCAACACAAGGTCCTTAGGACAGCCGTTCTCAACATTGAAGGCCCTGTTCTGTGGGTTTCCCAGTGGAGTCCAAGCAAACAATTCTTAGAGCCCAGACAGATCTGAATACCAGGAGGAGAGTACAACAGGCCTGTAGGCCACAGAGGTATTCAGGTACCTGCGCATGTGCAATGTGCCTGCTAACAGCACCAGAAACCCCTCCTGTGCTTAAGCTTCACCCTTCCAGGTATCTACATGCTCTAGCACCCTGTCCTTCAAGACACACTACCACACACATACACCTGCTCTTATGCACATGTGCCTGCCATCTTCCTCCCTTAGTTACAGCTGAAACACCAGCATCCACTCTTGAACTGGTGGACTGCTTTCATCCTCCTGAAGAATACTCCAGATACTATATGGACCCAGTCTGAAGTACAGACTCCAGGAACAAACAGCAAAGGTTATGGATAAGCAGATGGCTAGAGGTCAGCATAAAGACACATCCAACAAAAATCAAGACATCACGGCTTTACCAGCAACCCCCCAAATCAATGGACATTCTAATTCATTGGAAATATAGGAAAATGATCTCAAATCTATGCTTATCCAGTTATTAGAGACACATAAAGAGGAAAAAACAAAGCTCTCAAAGAAATACAGGCAAATACAGCCAAACAACTAGAGATACACATAGAGGAACAAGTAGAAGCATACAGAGAGGAAAGGAATAACAACAACAACAACAAAAAAAATAGAGGTCATTGTTTCCAGCCACTGGTCTGCCAGGCTACTTTGTTATTTAGATCTCAGCAGAAAGATTGCTTTCACCCTGTCCCTAGCTAGAGTCAGTGATAAGCTACCTAGTCTATCTCCTTTTGTTTGAGACAGCAGGTGGGTTGTCTTGACTTCCTTGTGAAT
The DNA here is from genome assembly GCF_907164565.1 of Psammomys obesus. Classification (NCBI taxonomy): domain Eukaryota; kingdom Metazoa; phylum Chordata; class Mammalia; order Rodentia; family Muridae; genus Psammomys; species Psammomys obesus. The sequence continues at coordinate 24,179,133 of NW_026585504.1, read as the reverse complement.
TCATTCATTATGCTGAGGTGCTTTTACTCTGACTTAAAAAGAATTTACTGTAATAAACCAGGCCACTAGTGTCTACTAGAGCTCTCTCTGAAAGATCCCATGTGTTGTGTGTTATTTTATTGATTTTTCTCTCAATCCTCACTCCTGACCCAGGAACTGCTTGACTCTGCCAGCGGGCTCCAGCAGGCTATCATGGAAAGAAAAGAATCCACATTCAAACAAATGAAGGAAATGGTGTAAGACGTGAAAACAGAATTAGAATCAATGAAGAAAACACAAACAGAAAACCCTGGAGGTGGAGAACTTGGAGAAAAGTTGAGGAACTACAAAGGTAAGCATCACCAACAGCATACTTGAGATGGAAGAGAGAATCTCAGGCCCTGAAGATACAATTGCAGAAATTGTTTCATCTCTTAAAGAAAAAGTAAAATCAGAAAAGTTCTAAACACAAAACATCCAAGAGATCAAGGACACCATGAAAGGACAAAATCTAAGAATAACAGGAGTAGATGAAAAAGAATACTCCAGGCTCCAAGTTCCAGAGAATATTTTCAAGATAATCATAGAAAAAAAAATTTTCCAACTTAAAGAAAGAGCTGTCCATTAAAATACAAGAGGCCTACAGAAGGGGGAGATAGAAAGACCTAGAGGGGACAGGAGCTCCGTAAGGAAAGCAACAGAACCAAAATATCTGGGCACAGGGCACTGAGACTGATACTCCAACCAAGGACCGTGCATGGAGGTAACCTAGTGAAAGGAACAAGCTAGCTTTACAGGTTTCTTTATAAATTCTATACCCCATGTTAGTAAGTTCTCCCAGAACTTTTCTAGAAAGCAAGAGGAGGAGTGGGTGAATTGAAACAAGACCCCACCCCTTGCAAAGGAATGTAAAAGGTCTCCACCCCACTGCACTGCAGAGGAATGTCCAGATCTGCAGTATGAGATAATGTCGCTTAGTGACCAGTCCAGACATCACAGCTCCCCCACCCACATCGGAATGGGACCAGATGGACTTGGCACCTAAAATGAACCAGTCATTTTAAAAGTTAACTACTGTACCAATCCAGTGTTGCCAAGCTTGCAACTTCTGAGATTCCCTGCTCTTCTTCCTTTAAAAACTTCAGACTTCAGTCTCTCCTGCTGTTCCTCTCTGGTTTGCAGCAGGGAGCCATCGCAAGATGGCTCCAATAAACCTCTTGCAAATTGCATCTATCCGGCCTCCTGAGTTCTCTTCATCTCCCTCCTAGAAATTAGGGTCCCCTTGGGCCTAACACTAGAACCCCTGCACAGATGTAGCCATGGCACTTCAGTCTCCAAGTGGGTTCCCTAGTAATGAGAACAGGGACTGTCTCTGACATGAACTCTCCCCTAAGGGGGGAGAAGCCTTACCAGGCCACAGAGGAGGACAATGCAACCAGTCCTGATGAGACCTGATAGGCTAGGGTCAGAGGGAAGGGGAGGAGGACCTCCCTTATCAGTGGAAATGGGGAGTGGCATTGGAGGAGATAAGAAAGGGAGGGGGGGGATTGGGAGGAAATGAGGGAGGTGACTACAATTGGGATACAAAGTGAGTAAACTGTAATTAATAAAAAAATAAATTAATTAAAAACAATAGGAGCAATTTAAATAAGTGACATATTTTACTCTTTTTTTTTTATCCTCTCTGCACTATTTTTCTTTTATACAATTGAATTCTTTTATCAGATAGAATTTGTGCTTCATTCTCGTCTATGCAAGGGATAAAAGTGGACATCCTTTCATGGTAGTTGGAGATCTAAGTTGGCCAGGAATCAGGGGAAGGGGTGATTTTCATAGAAAGGTAAGAGTTGGAGTTGGGTAATCACACAGATTTAGTTAGCATATTTAAATCATACTTATTGGAACTACTATATATCTCTTATTATATTTTCTTGTGTAATACTCAAAGATATTCACTTAATACTATGTAACTCACTTGGACACTGAACTGCCATGGGTTAAATATGTGCAGGAGGTCTAGGTTATCTCGATGCATGGTACTTGGTTGGAGTATGAGTCTCTGGAAAGACCCCTGTGTTCAAATTTTCTACTTTTGTTGCTCTCCTTGTGGAGTGCCTGTCCTTTCCAGATCTTACTATTTCCCACTTCTTTCATAAGATTCCATGCACTCTACCCAACAATTGGCCATAAGTCTCAGCATCTGCTTTGATAGTCTGCAGGGCAGAGCCTTTCACATAGTAATGGGAAGAAGGACTGCCTCTGACATAATCTGATTGGCCTGCTCTTTGATCACCTCCCCCTAAGGGGGGAGCAGCCTTACCAAGCCACAGAAGATGACAATGCAGCCAGTCCTGATGAGGTCTGATAGACTAAGATCAGAAGGAAGGAGAGAGGGACCTCCCCTATCAGTGGACTTGTGGAGGGGCATGCATGAAGAAGGGAGAGGGAAGGTGGGTTTAGGAGGGAGGAAGGAGGGGTTTATGGGGCATACAGGGTGAATAAAGTGTAATTAATACGAGTTAAAAAATTTAAAAATTTAAAAATGGGAAAATAAATAAATAAATTCTTAAATTATATATATAATTATATATATATATTTTTTTTTTCCTTAGGTTCTATTAACTTGGCACAACATTAGCTTCCACCAATCAAAGAGCTAAAAATGTTATCAGATAGCACCTTGGATTGTAAAAGTTTCCTTCATCTCTATGTACCTGCCCCTCTGGTATACCCAGCAATGGATTTTAAACCTGCCTTGATTTACAACTTTTTGTTGTTCTGTAAAACTATAGAAACACTGTGAGACTGCTTCCACATTAAACATGGAATTCTGAGTTTAAAAAAAAAGAGATATTCACTCAATTTTACTAATTAACTATAACATTCGAAAGTTAAAGTCTAATGAAAAATGATAGTTAGGATATGACTAGTATAAGCAAACTATATGATGATGTAACTATTAGCCTTGTGGTAAATCGTAGAGAAGCAGATAACAGATTTGAATCTTAAGTTACATTCATTTTAAAATAAATTATCATTTATTACAATTTATTCAATTTGTGTCCTTGCTGTGTCTCCCTGCCTTGTCTCCAATCCCACCCTCCCTCCCACTTCTCCCTATATGTTCTTCCCCTAGTCCACTGATAGGTGAGGCTTTCCTACCCTTCTATTTGACCCTAGCCTATCAGGTCTCATCAGAACTGGTTGCATTGTCTTCCTCTGTGGCCAGGCAAGGTTGCATCCCTAGGGGGAGGTGATTAGAGAACCTGTCACTGAGTTCATGCCAGAGAAAGCCCACGGTCCCCTTATTAGGGAAACCACTTGGAGACTCAGTCTATGAACTACAGCACAGATGTCCTGGAGTTTCGGGTCTTCTCCATGCACTGTCTTAAAGAGAAAGTAGTAACATTCTCTTTAGGGCCCCTAGGGATCAGCTTTTATGGGTGTTGGTTTCCTTTTGGAGCTCCTGTGACCTCCAGGTCTTTCTGTCTCCCTCTTCTTTCATAATATTACCTTCATTTTGCCCAAAGTTTGGCTATAAGTCTCAGCCTCTGCTCTGGTACCTCCATTAGCAGAGTCTTTCAGAGGCTATCTGCGGTAGGCTTCTGTCCTGTTCCCTGTCTTCTGCTTCCAATGTCTATCACTTTTTTCCTTCTGAATGAGGATTGTGCATCTTCCCTAGTGTCTTCCTTGTTTAGCTTCTTTAAGATTATAAATTTTAGTATGCTTATCCTATATTATATGGTTATCGTTCACTTATGAGTGAGTATATACCATGTGTGTCTTTCTCACTCAAGATGATCTTTTTTAGTTCCCACCATTTGCTTGCAAATAATAGCCAGCATCTGGAAACAACCCAAATGTCCTCAGTGGAGGAATGGATACAGAAATTGTGGTACATACACACAATGTAATATTGCTCAGCTATTAAAAACAAAGAAATCATGAAATTTGCCGGCAAATGGTAGAAATTAAATTACTTTCTAATTACTCAATGTATACTGTATTTTTTTTTCTTCCAATAGATGACATGAGAAACATCTGGATTTCTCTTATAACTCCGGTTAAAAGTCACTTCAAATATTATTTATCTGACACAGGAAAGCACACAAGCCATGCAATGAAGAAATCATGATTGGTAAACTAATTCTAGAAAAGAATGCTAACAAAACCATACAAATATTAATGAAAAAATTCACAGAAGGAATTAACTTAGAATATATTTATTAAAGTTTGGTCACATTCCTGATATGAGTGACATTTAAATTTTGTTCTATGTCTTTACAAGTGCTTTAGCAGTGACTAATAAAGAGAAATTAATTTAGTCCAAACAAATTAAGCATCATAGATAATAATATATTCAAGGATATGAGTAATATTTATGCAGGAGGTATTGAAACTTAAGTCATTTCTTTGGGTTAAATTAAATACCCAAATTCCTTCCTTCCTTTCTCTTCTCTTCCTCGCTTCATCTCTCCTTTTTCCCCTCCTTTCCTCCCTTCCTCTTTCTTTCCTTTCCTTTCTTTTTTCCCCTCTTTCTAAAAGAAGTTTCTCATTAGCAAGAAAATGGGGTGAACTTTTTCTGGGCTAATGTTTGTCTTAGCACCAAGGAGGGTATATGCATCAGATACAGTTACAATAATGAAAATACCAGCAATAGTTTTGGATGGTCTCATTCAGATGTCTTGATACCTGTGCAAGTATTGGATTTGAGAAATGGTGGGACCAGTGAATTAAAGAGGTTTATAGCTGAATTATATGTTATTTTGGGCTATTGTGAAGGTTTTGTTTTCCTATTTTCTTTCTCAGCCTGTTTGTCTATTGTATACAGGAGGGCTTCAAATTTGTTTGTTTGTGTGTGTGTGTTAATTTTGTATCCAGGGACATTGCTAAAGGTGTTTATCAGCTGAAGGAGTTCTCTGGTAGAATTTTTGGGGTCGTTTATGTATACTATCATATCATCTGCTAATAGTGACACTTTTACTTCTTCCTTTCTGATTTGTATCCCCTTGATCTCCTTTAGTTGTCTAATTGCTCTAGCTAGTACTTCAAGTACTATGTTGGAGAAATATGGAGTGGGCAGCCTAGCTTTGTTCCTGATTTCAGTGTGATTAACTTAATTTTCTCTTCATTTAATTTGATGTTTGCTATAGGCTTGCAGTATATTACATTTACTGTAGCCTATGACATTTCAGTTTCCAAGTGGGTACCCTAGTAAGGGGAATAGGGATTGTTTCTGACATGAACTCAGTGGCTGGTTCTTTGATCACCTCCCCCTAAGAGGGGAGCAGCCTTACCAGGCCACAGAGGATAATGCAAACAGTCCTGATGAGACTTGATAGGCTAGGTTCAGATGGAAGGGGAGGAGGACTTCCCCTATCCGTGGACTGGGAGAGGGGCATGGAAGGAGAAGAGGGAAGGAAGGTAGGTTTAGGAGGAGAAAAGAGAGAGGGCTACAGCTGCGATACAAAGTAAATAAATTGTAATAAATAAAGAAGGAGGACCCTGGGTAAGATGATCAATCCTCACTTAGAACGACAAATGGGATGGATATTGCAAGAAGGAGAAAATGAAACAGGACAGGAGCCTACCACAGAGGGCCTCTGAAAGGCTCTCTCCAGCAGTGTATCAAAGCAGATGCTGAGACTCAAAACCAAAGTTAGGGCAGAGTGCAAGGAATCTTATGGAAGAACGGGGAGATAGAAAGACCTGGAGGGGACAGGAGCTCCACAAAACGACCAAAAATCTGGGCCCAGGGGAGCCTGCAGAAACAGATGCTCCAACCAAAGTCCATGTGTGTAGAGGACCTTGACCACCTGCTCAAACATAACTGATAGGCAGCTCAGTCTCCAACTGGGTTCTCTAGTAAAGACAGCAGGGACTGTCTCTGACATAAACTCTGTGTCAGACTCTTTGATGACCACCTCCTGAAGGGGGTTGTGTGCAGACTTGCCAGGCCACAGAAGAAGTTGATATAGCCAGTCCTGATGAGACCTAATAGCATAGGATTAGATAGTATCGGAGAAAGACCTCCCCTATCAGTGGACTAGGGAAGGGACATAGGGGGAGAAGAAAGAGGGTAGGTGGGACTAAGAGGAGATGAGGGAGGGGCTACCAAGCCGGGATACAAAGTGAATAAATTATAATAAATAATAAATAAAGAAATAATTTAAAATATGAATTATAACACATTATTTTATTTGTTGGTAAAATATGATTTCAACACTGTATTCTCAACCTTCAAGTTGCTATGTAATCCTGGTATGTACTGAGTCTTTGCTATGTCCTAGATATTCTCACATAATCATCTCATGTTGTTTTGAAAGATATGTCAAGAAAACACAACTAATTGTTTAAGAGAACAAGGTCATTCAGTATAATTAATATGTCCAAGTCACTATATGTAATAATGAATAGAATTTGAATTCAAATAATATTAAGTTTCATAGCATAAAACTATATTCATATGTTAATTTTGTATTGAAAAACATTAAAAGTGAAGGGCCAATTCCAAGAAAAGAATTATTAATTAACAACTTCATGGCTTATATTTGGTATTTAAATAATTATTTCTGAAAGGAACTATGATACAATTTGATAGGAGAATTAAGTGCAGTTTTCCATTGCACTGTAGAGTAACCATAAAAAATAATAATGTATTAAATGTGTCAGAATAATTATTAGAAAATATTTGTGGGGGGGGGAGAGGTTGAGACAGAGTTTTTCTGTGTAGCCTTGGCTGTCCTGGACTCACTTTGTAGACCAGTCTGGTTCAAAAGCACAGATTTCTGTCTGCCTTTGCATTCCTGGGTGCTGAGATTACAGAACTTTGAATTCTTTCCCCATAACAAATAAATGTTTATTCACACTGATATTCAAATTATTATATTATCATTGCAATATTTAGAGGCATTGAAATATCACATTATGTCCCATAAATATGTTCAATTAATAGATCGCAGAGAAGAGCATACAACTGTGAATGGGAAGGGCAGTGTCATGCCTAGCTTCATTCCTTGTAAGCTTCCTTACACCCACATCTAAATGTAGCTCTCATCCCCTGTCAAAAAATTCTTCTCTTTAGCATACAGACACCATTACAAAAAGTCACAGCCGAACAAAATGTAGAGGAAAAACTGATCATGGGATGCACAGTCCAGATTCATATACACCCCAGGCTCAGAGAACATCACAGAAGAGGGCACAAAAAAATTATGAAAGGTAAGGACCAGGAAGTCTGGTGGAAGATTCTGTCTTCCTCATGATGAAGAGAAGCTTCACCCATAACAGTTCAACAGCACAGCTGCCTAACGAATACTTAAACAAAGAACACTAGTTGGCATACTAGTGTGGATGGGGGAAGTCTCACGGGACCCTACCCCAAGATGAAGAGCTATAAGCAATTATGACAATTGTGAGAGGGATAATCAGTTTTCTTAAGAATGAGGCCTTTATTTGGTTATCCAATACAAAGTGGTCAGCCTTAAAAACTTTTACATATAAGCAACAGTAAATATACTCAAAAAGTTGTCTCTCTCCATATATACACATATGTACAGATACATATACATATGTGTATATACATAAATTACATGTAATTACATATAATGTAACTACAGTTTTATTAAGAGTAAAATATAAGGCAGGTGGTGGTGGTGGTGTCTAACTTTAATCCCAGGACTCAGGAGGCAGAGGCAGGCAGATCTCTATGAATTTGAGGCCACCCTGGTCCATACAGTAAGTTCCAGGGGAGCCAGGGCTACACACACACACACACACACAATGACCCTGTCATACAAACAAAATAAATAAATAAAATATATTTTAAAATTAAAGAATAAAATTTTTAAAAGGGACACTTTTTGATCTGTTAAATAATAAAATAATTGTTTACTAGTACAAATAGATATACCGATAAATAGTTTTTCATGCTTGAGTCCTTTAAGGTACATATTAACTTATATATTGTATTTAGATTATCCGACACAAATCCAACCTAATAGAGGAATGATCAAATGTTTTAGAAATCACATTACAAAATTATGCATTGATAATTCAGTTTGAATTACCTTAGATAGCTTTGTCTTGGATTCAGGCTTATCTTTGACAACAAAGTCATTAAGGAGACGAGATCGGTCATAGTTGGCATGTTCAGATTCATCCATGTAATCCTTATCTTTTCCCAGAGCTAAAAGAAAATAGATAAAGTTACATTCATTTTTGTCTGCCCATTTTACTTAGTAAATACCTTATTTAAAAATCTCTATTTTCTGTTTAGTGCCATGATTCCCAATACTCATGTGTGGGGCGTGGTTTCTAAACCAGTGGGATAGAAGCAGGCAAGCTACGTATCCTGACCTCTGGTCCTACTTCGTTCAGGTGGATCAGAAAAGGCTCAGACTTGAATGGCATAGCAGGGTGCCTGCTCCTGGGGCTTCAGACCCTGGGCATGGCAGTGAAGCTGCTTACTGGCTGCCAATGGTATGGCCATTGGCATATGGCATCCATGAATCTGTGTTCATCTTGGAAGACAATCACTGAGACATAATCTCTTTTCACATTGGAGGCATGAAGCAGGACCTTATCCCAGTCAAAGGCCTTTACTTCAGGATCGCCTGGTTCCAGCACCCTGTTTTACTAGGAGTGAGTGCTGCTGTCCATTGTCAATGAGGTGCTCAAGAGTGTGCTGGCCAAGTTTAGTGTCTTGCCAGCATCTGAGTACACAGTAGGCTCACTAGTCCCTGTTGATCCAGAGACCCCAGCTTGCACCCAAGACTTCAGCCTCATCCTGAGTTATGTAACTATCACAGATCTCTTCTTTAGCCAAGAATACTCAGCTGCTCTAGAAGTCAAATAAGTGGCCCCACAAGAAGCCCACCAGATCTATTTTTGGTGGAAAACAAAAAGCAGGACCAGAAACCAGATAGTGCAGGCTGAGCAAGAGGCTAAGGCTGCCAACAGCTTGTGAAGCACTAAGCGAGAATCTTGTCTACATCCAACTCAGAAAGGCCAGGGCCACCCAGAACATCTCTAAGAGGATCACCATGTCAAAGAACAACATCTATGTCGCAGCTGACAACCTAGTGCTGAATCTACAGGATGAAATCTTTACTCCAGGAAGTGACAGCCTCTTTAAGGGTAAGAAATGAGTGTGGACATCTGGAGCTAACTGCCAGAGACGTGAAAAACGTTCCTTCTCAAGTTTACAGGAGACAGCTAGGGAATCACCCAGACTCAAGCATCATGTGATGGTTCTTCTGTACCAGCCCTCTCTAATGAAGGAAGACTGAAGACCATCCCTTCCCAGAGGGCTTTCCTCCTCCCTCTCCTGGCCCAGGGCAGAGGTGAGCAGTTGGTGATTCTCACTGAGTTCCTACACTGTTGTCCCTCCCTCATAATGGGGAGACAGAACCACCATCCCAGGAATTCCCTATTTTTATTGCTTAAAACTTTTCTGTATTTTAAATATTTCTCAAGTTTAGTTAAACAAAATATAAAAACAATTGTCTATCCAAAGGATAAACTCAAAACCAATCACACAAATGGCAGCCATATTGCTGCCTTAAAGCTGAATCTGGGAATGCTTCCATGTGAACTCAGCTCTTCTGTGCTTCTTAACTTATTCAAGCCTTTAAATATGCCAGGAAACTGAATTTGAACATGGACATGTCTTTTTTGTTGTTTTGTTTTTTTCAAAACAGGATTTCTCTGTGTAACCTTGTCTGTCCAGGACTTGCTTTATAGCTTTGTAGACCAGGCTGGCCTCTATCTCTGCCTCCTTGGGATTACAGGCATGAGCTACTGTGCCTGGCTTGGACATATCATTTGAATTGAAATTGTGGGTAGATATCTTGGTAATGATTCAGTTGATTTTAACCACATTTTGATTTTACAAGTACATTAATTTGGGGTTCATTTTTTTTTTAATTTGAGAAGCATTAGAAATCTGAGTTTGGCTAAAGGATTAAAGGAGTCCATGAAAACAAACCATAAATGAAATTCTAACTAATATTATGAAGAATATAAAAATTAGGTGATTGAAAAAACTATAATTGCCAAAAAGTGGAAAAATTCAAATGATTAGAATAATAAAACTATAAAAGACATTGTAAGTTCACCTACATAAGAAGTTGTTTATAAGTAATAATTAACATGAAATTATTAAATAAATATATGATGGTTGTTATCATAAAAAAATTTGATGAATTTTATAAAATTCACATTTCATATGATCAAATATCTCATAAAATGTTATGTATTTAACCTTTTCAAAGAAATAATAGTCTTAGAGACAGTTCTTCTATTAAATATGTTGATAGTACTCAAACATGAAGGACTCTAAACAGTAATTTTAGGAATTTAGTCAGTTGACTTACTGTAGGGAAAAAAAGCAACATTACTCAAGGAAACATTAATTTCTTTAATTCTTAACTTTTAAAACAGATTATGTTACTATATTTATGAAGCTATTTTAACATCAGAATTAGTATAAGTTGATTATGAATGTTATTTTCTTACATACAATTAAAAATGCTCTGATTATTTAGGGATTAAAGTTACTTAACTTATTCATAATAAAACAGCCAGAGAAATGATCCTTTCATTCACGGTCACTATATGCTCATAGACAGAAATTTATATGCATTATTTTTAACTTAATATCTTTATGAAGTTTATTATTTTTGTTTGTACATAATAATGAAATAAACAACCTGAGAATTAACTATCATATAGAATTATACTGTTAAAGTAAGTTGTATGAAATGAAACACACCTAGATATAACTTTAAAGTTGATATTTCTGAATATTAAACAATATTTTCCATAGATTATAGCAAACTACCTGTTATTCATTTAACAATTAGTTGTTAAAATCCTTCTCTAAGTATAAGACTTAAAATAATAGTAATAAGAACAACCTTTTCTTCATAAATATACTGAAAGAAAAATTCTAATTAAGAAAACTATGTCTTATGACTATATAATAAGAGGGAAAAAGAAACAGGTGATAAAAATGTGTTGGTGTTAATTTAATGAAGAGGACAGTAAAGACTTTTGAGTACAGATATGAAGAGGAAGAGCAGAGAGTTACACACAAAAACTGGAAGAAGGATTAACCCAGTGACAGTAAATGGTTCAAATTGTCACCTTGTCTCTGCCTGTTACATAAAATAGAAGAAAGCTGACATTTTTCACTTTATTTATTTGAGAGGTTTCCAAATGCCCAAGGCCTACAACTTGCCTTCCTATTTGTACGGGATGGAAAGGCTAGTGTTTCTGTTTCTTCCTTGCCTTCCTGACCCCAGCCTCTTCTTTATTCCTATGTGAGACAGCAAGCAGGATGCCCCTATGTGACTTAACAAGGGAAGGTAAATGATAGCTAACACTAGGGAACATGCACTGGCCACTGGGTCAAAAAGACGTTAGGGGACATCTTGTATATTTCACTTTCAATTCTTATGACATTTTCTCTTCTCCATGAAAAATTATACATTTAGCTCTGCGGTGTACTTGAGATGATCCTAGCTGGGATATAGTGCACAATAAAATATATTTCCTACTTTAATTAACTTGACAATGGTAAAGAAAGACAAAACACATGTGCTGATAAAGACAATTAAAAATTGTAACAGGAGGAGAGGGTGGAGAAGAAGTATTGGATAAATTAAGACTGCATTGTTATAAACAAAGTTGTCAAAGAATGCCACCCGGAGCTAACACTGGATTAAAAATGTCTTTGAGGTAAATGAATTTCTGTGGAAGCAGGATGCAGTCAAAAGATGCCTGTAAGGATAGGTTCATGAGGTAAAGCATGCGATCCTGTATGTTCACAGGCAAGGATAATGAGGCTGTTGGGGAGGGAAAGGAGAAAGGAATGGCCTGGTATCATGTTATAGTGGCAGTAAAGGGAGTAGGGAAGATTCTGTGGAGTGCTGAACCATTGGAAAGCTTTTATCTTAAACAGGGTGACACAGGAATACATTTGAGCACTCCATTTGCCATCATCTCTATTTTAACAAAACAAATTCTGTTAAAAAAAAAAAAAACAAAAAACATAGACTGGGTTGCCAAGGGCAGAGAAAAAGAGGCTGATTAAGCCTTTAAAAGACTGGAAATTAAAAATGGAAAACAAAGTATGCAAAAACCATTAAATCGTTTATTTTAGATTTGGTATAGTATTTCATTACTGCCCCAGATCTAGACTTTTTTGTTATTCTTACCAGAGGACTGTTTGTAACAAAACTGTCAGAATTTTAAAATTGTTTTAAATTGGTATTTCTACCAACCTACATCTGTGGCGACAATGGAGAGGACCATATTGTGTTTTGATTCATGAGGCTAATCACCCCTTTCCTAGTGGATCTTCTGAAATATAAATGAAATTCACCAATGTGTTTTGGTTCTTACTAAAAACATGATTATTTGTATTTCATCCACCTCTTTTGATAACACATTGCTGAGAATACGTAATAAAATGGTTATAATGGATTAAAGCAATTTTCATAATTTAGATATCTTATGAATTACATATTATCCAACACACATTCTCTTACTTGATTCTCACGGAAAATCTTATATTCTGTCTGGTATTCATAGTTTAAGAAGGGAGTAAACAACGTCTCTATTTCACAACTCAAAAAGCTGAAAGCACAGATGGAATGGGACCCAGGAAGATGACATTCCATTTTTATTATTATTATCCATATGGAAGTTTCCTGGAGAAAAAGAAATCCATGTATATTCCTGATATAATTCTTTTTCAGAGATTCAATAGTGTAATAATGAAGTCTTGGGAATTAATAATATATTTTTTGTTTTCATATTTTTTATTTGTCTCCAACCACATCTGATTTTTATACTTCTGTTGTGAAATAGTTCCATTAAGGTTATTAATAGTGCTCAGAGAATCCTACTATGCCTGTGTGTCAGCCTATACTCCACAACCGTCATTGATGTATCAATCTGTCACTACATATATATCATATTCTCATCAGCAATATAAATAAAAAAATTACAATAAAAATGGCTATCAACTTGTAATCTTGATATAAAAGGAATCATATCTAGAGTTTCATAATTACAGATAGAAAAATGTTCCTACAGAGGGGATACAAAGTGAATAAACTGTTTATAAAAATTAATTAATTAAAAATGAAAAATGTTTTTAAATATTTGTGTTTCAGGTAAAGTTTCACACTGAGTAATTTTAGGAAAGCAATTCTGTAACTTAAGCATGATGACTTTTAGTCTCTAAATGTTCTACATAAATTCCTGTGAATGAAAAAGATTATCACATTCAGGGCAAAAATTAACAAAGTGTTTATTGCTAACAGACCATTGTTCGTTTTCCTTGTGACAAATGGTGTCTGGAAGGGCAAAGTAGTGAGTGGATGGAACAACAGACTCTCTGAAAATGTATAAAAAGTTCAATATGCCCTGACTTATTCTTCACTAATACTGAAATATTTTTGAACATAAAATATGTACCATGTACTATTCTTGATTATAGGGCTACAGATGCCTCAAAAATTAACAAGGTTTCTGCATTTTTATCTCAATTGGGAATCCTTAAATAAACCACATAATTACAAGCAACAGTACTCATTATGAAGAAAAGAAATCAGTGTTGGGATAAAACGGGGAGCTGGTGTGGATCTTGTTTAATGTAATGTTAGGACCTGAGATGAAAGCAAGCTTGTGAAGAGCACAAGAGTAATTTGGAGGCAGCACTGTGATTGAAGGTAGGCGTTAGAAACCTGCCTTTAGAGGATAGACCCAGATTTCACAAGGCCTCTGAAGGCCAAAGTAAGTTTATATTTTAAATGGAATGGAAAACCTTGGAGAGACTGGAGCATAGATAATGACAGTTTATTTTTCTTTCATTAAAGCAGTATAGAAGACAGACTGTGAAGATGATATTGTTTGTGCAGAGTCCCTTTAGGTACCTATTGCACAAGTCTAGACATGAAATCATAGACTAGACTGTGTAAAGGTATGAATGGGGTAAACAATGGTAGTGTTATGAATGAGTTTTGAGCATTGAACCAAGAATAGCTATTAACTGAACAAGTTTGACAAACAATCTAAAATGCAGTGGGTTCAGTTGCCTCAGGCTCTGGCCTCCACAGTTTCTCTGCTATAATGAATTACAACCTTGAACTGTGAAACTAAATGGATACTCCTTGCTTCAGTAGTTTTCATGAACATGTTTGTCATAGCACCTGGAGAAATAACTGAATATCAGCTCTGGTTCAAACTTAAGCTCGAAAGCAATAAAAATACAGTCTTTCTTCAGAGCTATTGCTTTGAACAATGGGAAATATCAGTCCTCAATGGAACATGTCTACATTTAGTCAGTTTAACCACAACGTTAATGTTCTTATGGGCAGTTTCAAGTGGTTCATGGTGAAAGGATAGTCAGTAACCAGATGCATTTTTCTGGTTCTCAGTTCTTAGAGACTCCAGCTCAACACCTTCAGATGCAGGAGTGTTCTGCACTCAGAAGCAAGTGTAACAAATAAGGCTGCTTGATAAACATGCGCTGCTGACAGGCTCACCTTTACTTAATTATACTCTTGATGCTCCTTCCATTCATTTAACCTCTTTTGCAAATATAATGAAAACACCATATTGCTTTATTTTCCTCTGCTAATACTAATTTGTGCTGCTCAAACACCCTCGGACGTGTGACCTTCTAGTAGGAAGCAGTTGTTGGGGGCTACACTCATAGAGAAAACTGTCACTTCCTCTCTCAGAAGAATGGGCAGAGAGGTTGACTTTCATGCTCAACTCCAATCTCCATGCTGGAATTTGGTCTGGTTTGGGATTGAGTCTCACGAGTCTTTATTCCATGAAGTTAGGGCAGAAAGGAAAAATCACTAAAACAAATTAACTTTACTATTTTCCTTCCTCTTAATGTCAGTCTTGCTATGAGCTTAGATTAGCCTAAAAGCTGCAATCTGTTTCAGCATTCTGAATACGGGAATTACAGGCTTAGAATACAGACTCAAATATCTCTCTCTCCCCTTGCCCCTCTCTCTTTGTCTGTGTGTGTGTATGTGTTTAATTTTACAGAACCTTCATTATCTTTTTAACATGAATGGTTAATGAAAGACTGACAAATTACAAAATATCAAGTGTAAGGTTAAATAATAGGATGGATGTCAATAAATATCAGATGGGTTGAAACCCACCAAAATGATGAAACATACAATTTCTCTCATTATGCTCTGTTTAGAAAAATTCATTTAAAATGGAAAGAACAAATTTTCAAGAATAAGATCATTGGAACTGAAATGAAAGCATTCCGTTTCTAAAGTAACTGGTAAACTATTATTAGTGAGCATAACCTCATCCCCTGAAGCCAGGCAAGGCAGCCCTGCAAGGGGGAGGTGATCCAATAGCAAGCAATAGAGTCCATGATAGAAACAGTGCTGGGAGGGTTGATACAGGAGGAGGGCAGGACGGTCCCCTTTTTTGGGGGAGAAGGGAGAGGAAAGGGGGAGGAGTGGGAGAAGAGAAGGGAAGGGCACCCTTGGGATGTAGAGTAAATTAAAAGGAAGAAAAGAAAAGAGTATTGTTAGTGAAAAATTAATGGAAACTTTACTACCTGTGTTGATGTGTTAAACAAGGCCAAGCATTTTCATGTTGTTTTGTTTGCAGAAGTGTGACTGAAGAACCTGATACAAAATTTCTTTCGTTCTGATGAAATGTTCCTTTTGATGTTTTATGTGAAATGAACCAGATGATGTTTAATTAAGAAATTAATAAGTTAGCCTTGTTTCTATGTCACCCAGATTAAAGGGTGTCATAAAAACATGATTACACTGTAGTTCTCAGAAGGCTGTTACCAATAACACTGTTCAAGGGTTTGAGATTGCTGAAATGTCTTAACATAAGTAATAAAATAAGATAACAGTTTGGGCACAGGCATTCTAAATCTTAGACACAGTTATCTTTATCCAGGAAATAACAAAAATTACGGATATTCATATCACCTCCTAAACAAAAAAAAAAGCCTGATTGTGAGTTAATAAAATCAAAGAATTTTTAAATCACTCAGTCTTCTATATGTTTATATTTAATATGTGGATAAAACAAACACACCGACAATGTTTTCATTAAAAAACCCTCATGATCAATTTCTTTTAGTTATAAATATATTCACTAAACTTTATAGGAACATATGAAAATGTATATTATTTACTAACAGAGAGCTAAGACAGATCTTTTAACTATTACTACCAGGAAAAATATTGAGTGGTAAAATTTGGTATATCTCATCATACCAGTGTAAATGAACTTATTTGTATAGAATAGAAAGAAATTCATAAGAAGATAAAAGTAAAATTCACTGACATTTAGTTATAGGATTATTTTTATAGTCTTCTTATATTATTTAAATGTCAAATTGTATAACAAATCAATTTATAGTTATAAACCTCAGATTTTTATATTTCTGGCTCAAATTTTAAAGCTGAAACAAATATTTTAATGCAAAAATTGTTCTAGGTTTGGTGAATATACTTTATTCTTGGAAAAAGGGAAAGAGAATAAAATACTGAAAATTAACTTACCCAAACAAAACTCACTGAGGTCAGCAAAGGAACATTTGAGAGTAGAGTCTTTTTTACTCTCCTCAGAAGCAACTGGAAAAAAAAAGACACTTTGTAATTTGTAGAAATAAACATATAGCTAGAAAATGACTATGATGCCTGATGTCTAAATGAAACTCAATTAAGAAATGTTTTATTTATTTTAATTTTTTTTAAATTAATTGCAGTTTATTCACTTTGTATCCCAACTGTAGCACCCTCCTTCAATCCCTCCCAATCCTACCCTCCCTCTCTTCTCTCTGTCCTTGTCCCTCTCCAAGTCTACTGTTAGGGGAGATCCTCCTCTCCTTCCCTCTGACCCTAGCCTCTCAGGTCTCATCAAGAATGGCTAATGAGGTTGTCCAAAGTAAGGGGAACACGGACTATTTCTAACAGGATCTCAAGGGCAGGCTGTTTGACCCCCCCCCCAGGGGAGGAGCAGTCTGTTAGGCCACAGAGGAGGACTTTGCAGCCAGCCCTGAAGATACCTGATAAAACAGGGTCAGATGAAAGGGGAGGCGGTCCTCCCCTATCAGTGGACTTGGAAAGGGGCAGGGAGGAGACCAGGGAGGGAGTGTGGGGTTGGGGAGGGAATGAGGGAGCGGGATACAGCTGGGACACAGAGTTAACAAAATGTAACTAAAAAGAAAAATAATAATAATAATAATAAAAAAGAATGGCTGCATTGTCTTCTTCTGTGGCCTGGAAAAGCTGCCCCTCCCAAGAGGGAGGTGATCAAAGAGCTAGCCACTGAGTTCATGTCAGAGATAGTCCCTGTTTTAAGCTAATGCATTGAAGTTCAAATTTTATTTATGCAACAGTTAAAATTTAACTTTCAACAAAACACTACTTATATTACATTTTCCCTGTTCATTATCTTTAATGATTAACAATTTTTTTGCACATGACTGTTAGTTCACTAAAATACATAGTGTTGCTAGATTATTGAAAGAAAATGATAGTACTTTCACATGACCCAGGAGAAGGAACTAAAGAGACTATAGAACATTTCCATAGAAAAACATCAAGAGAAGAAAGGGAAAATCTAAACATATACACAATGAGAGAGTATGGTTAGATTTCATGAACAGCAGTTGTCAAAAGGCATACAGTGTGTCTTAGATGAGTGGATGTGTGAACAAGAGTACTTCAGTTAGGTCCTAATTTTCTCCAATATGGCATCTTTTTCATATATACTTAAATTTCCACCTTGTTCTGCTGCTAACATTACCTCATTCTCAAGAGTCAACTCTTCACTGTTTTGTCATCATCACTATACATTAAAATAGTTGGTGTTTCTTATTTTTAAATATATTAATTCCATAGCAACTGGACTCATTGGAAAGTTTTCTTACATTCTGATATGTTTCTATCATGTCCCCATTTCTCTCTCTTTCCCCCATCCTCCTCTTCCTGATCTGTCTATTATTCTCTAATAGTCTTACTCTGACTTTACATTCCTGACGTTCTCCTGCGGGATCCAAAGCTTTTTCTATTTGTCTTTCTGAGTCTGAACTTGCTTCACTTAATATGATTGTCTCCAGTTCAGTTTTTATTTTTCTGAGGTCACAAGCTCTCTTTCTCTCTGTCTTGACGGATAATATTCCATTGTGAATATTAGTCACATTTGTTTTTCCATGTATGCATTGATAGCCATTACATGGCTCTGTAAAGCCTATTATGAGTGAGACACTGATATACACTGGTATGTATGTATCCTTATTATAGGTAGTATTTGGTTCCTTTGGTAGCATACAAATGTATTTCCATAATAAATTTACAAACTAATTTGTATTCTCAATAGTGCATAAGATTTTTTATGTGTATTCTTTACAAATTTCCTTAGTGCGTGTGTGTGTGTGTGTTGTTTGTTTGTTTGTTTTAGCTTTCTCTCCTTTGGCTGATAGCCATTCCAAACAGAATGAGATGGAAGTATAATATTGTAGATTTTTGCTGTTCTTATTTTTCTGTTTGGTTTTTTTTTGTTTTGTTTTGTTTTTGCTTGTTTGTTTAGATATTCACTTATATAACCCAGTTTAGCTTTGAAAAAGTTACATATACGGCCATCCTAGCCACAAATAAATATCTTCCAGTCTCTGTGTGCAAAGTGTTAGGTTTCAATCACACCCTACCAAGCCTGCATTCCTGTGGCTTTAAACTGCACTTCTCTGAGGAGTCCAATTGTCAGATATTCTACGTGTATTTGTTGTCCATTTACTTCTCTGTGTATAAAATGTATACTCAGCTTCTTAGATCATTCTGATTCTTTGTTCCATAAGATTTTTTTTCGTTTTAATTCTTTATTCTTAAAATTAACAAACTATCAGATGAATAGCTGGCAAAGACTTCTCCCATTCTGAAAGCTGTCTCTTCCCTTTGTTGCCTTTGCTATACACAAGCACTTCAATTCGATGCAATTCTATTGTCAGTTATATTTTCTGAGCCACTGAAGCCCTATTCAAGAAGTCTTTAGAATACTTTAAGTGTTATTGTTATTTTTCCCTGTTAGATTCAAAATTTCCAGTCTATGCCAAGATCTTTGATATATTCTGATTTCCTTTTTGTGGATGGTGAGACAGAAGTATGCTGTTTCTTCTGCATGTGGATACAGTTTTTCCAAGGGTTTTCTAAAGATTCTGCCATGTCTCCAACATATATTTTGGCTACATTGTCAATAGTAAGATGACTGTCACTACAAAGACTCATTAGTCTATATGTCTAATATTGTGCCAGTGTAATGTTGATTTTGTCACTATGGAATTGTAGTGTGACTTTGCGTCTCTAAGGAAGAAAGTGTCTATAAAGGACAGACTAGCCTGAACTCACATTGTGGTCTAGTTTAGCCTCAATATCATGATCCTCTCTCTCATCCTGTTGAGTGCTGTGACTAAAAGCACTGCATTGAGTAAGAGTAAACAAAAATGGATGCCCATCTTATTCTAATTACATAGAAATGTACTTTTGACAATGATGAAATGATGGTAAATTTGTCAGTGGTCTTTATTGCTTCTAAATATTTTGATATTCACATCTTCTGTGTCTTCGCCTGACATACTACAATTATTGATTTGCATATGTTGAACCATCCATCCTTTCAACACTAGAATGAATTCAAATCTAAATCATTTAAATATAGTCTAAAATAATGTTCATACTTATTTTTGAGAATTTAATACATATTGTTTTTATTTCCCTTCCTCAATGCCTTCCAGCTCCTCTCCCACCTGCCTACCCAACTAAATCCATGTTTTCTTAAAACACACACACATACACACACAAAGAGAGAGAAAAAATAGAGGGGGGGGAGAGAGAATACTATTCATGTTGGTGAACAACTGAGACTGGCTCTTTGATCCTCCCACCCCCCAAGAGAGGAGCAGTCCTGTTAGGCCACAGAGGAGGGCTTCGCAGCCAGTCCTGAAGATACCTGATGAAACAGGATTGGATGAATGGGGAGGAGGTCCCCCCCTATCAGTGGACTTGGAAAGGGGCAAGGTAGAGATGAGGGAGGGAGGGTGGGATTGGGAGGGAATGAGGGAGCGGGACACGGCTGGGATAAAGAGTTAATAAAATGTAATTGATAAGAAAAAAATAAAATTAAATATCCAAAAAGAAAAAAAAAGACCTGGAGTATGGCTGATACACTGATTGTCAAGAAAACTGATTTTTTTTTTTTTCTCTCAGCAGTTTTCAGTTGTGAACAGCATACTGGCTCGGGTGAGACTCCATGCTTACGTTCATTCCTTTAGGCTAAGATTTTGTGTGGGCTGAGTTTCTGCAGGCCTTGTCCATGCCATTTGTCTTTTTGACTCTCACTATGTGTTCATATGACATTGGTGTGAGTTTCCTAATGACGGGAGGGACTAGATCCTATTTTGTATTCCAATGAGTCATCTAGTCCATGCCATTATTTCCAAATTAAGACCATTTATATATAGGATTATAATGTAAACGTATTTAGTAATTGATGGTATTTTGGGGACTATTTTTCCTGGTTGTTGAAAATAATATGTATAACTTTCTCCTTTATTTATATAGGAGAATTGATAATTCCTAAGCTTCTGTATGTATTTCTTCATTTTTGTGTAACATTCCTTTGAGTGTCTTTGGATACTGCTTCTTTATAAGGAAATAGAATTCTTAATTACTTGAATATGGTCTGTAAATTACTACCAGGGATATCTTAACAACAAACATATAAAATGTGGGCTGTATTAGCTAGTGATTCACAAGTTAGGATTGCCTTCCCCTTAAGAACCCAATATAAGGTTTAGACTCCCTTGGGATTGGCAAACTGCAAAGCAAGACAGGAATAAATACAGCTAGCCAACAAGCTGCTTTTCCCATGACTCATATACTATACTGTTCTATTTTTTGGCGAACTCATTCTTAAAGAGCTCAATAAATACTAGCGAGATGTAGCAAAGCATTGTTAACTTAACAAAAAGAGTAACTGACACTCACCATGCTCAGATTTACCAGCAGAAAGAAAGGTTAGGGAAGTTGGAGCCTGTGATTCACTCTCAGTTGACTGGAACAGTGAAGCAGATTGGCTCAAGCTCTTTGAATGAGCATAGCTCTGGGCTAGGCAAGGCAGGGATCTCCGAGATGGTTTTAATGAAGCTTCAGTTGTTATCTCACTTTTGCTTACGTTCATACCTGTAAACCAAAAATGGAGAGTATGACCAATGTATCAGATAACAATTAAAAGAATTATAATGGGTGTTCCAGGAATATACCCTTAAAATAAAATATCTAGATTTTAGAAATAGATTTATTTTGTCAAGAGACAAGTGATATACACATGCCAATATATAGCTTCTCATCGAGTTGAGCTTTCATCATTTTAAGGATTCTTAAACAAAAGAACCTGGACAAAAAGTTGTATAATTATGATGGTTATGATTAGGACTGTCAATGTGTAAACATGACTGTTTAGATTTGTAAGCAGAAAAATAAGCAAAATCTAATTCATTCAGAAATAGTGTTATTGAAAAGATCACATATTTGTATTCCATTTAAAAACATATGTGATAAGTTAAACAGACATCTAGAAGCTGGAAAAAATAACACGGAATATTACAAAAATCACCAGTGAGTGAGAGAAAAAGAGAGCATCATTGTGTCTCTATAATAGTCTCTCCTTTAGTGGAGAGAGCCTGATCTATTAACAAGAAAATTAACCAGTAACAGTACTCTTATTTTAAAAATTTGCATTTTCCTGATAGGGATGTTGAACATTTAAATAAAATTTATTTAAAATTTCTTGTATACAATATAATTTAGCCATACCCCACCCACTCCTCCCAGATCCCGCCCACATCTTTACTCACCCTCACCCAAATCCATATTATCTCTCTCCTTCCCTCTCTCTTTCTCAATCTCTTTCTTTCTCTCTCTGTCTCAAATGGCATGTACACACTACAAGTAGAAGTTTTTTGTAATTATGCTTTCAATCCTTATTTATGCAAATAAAACATGAAAAAAATCTATAGGAGTAACAATTCTGGATTGCTTGAAAGAACTTGCATCCAATCTTTTCGCTTTCCAAGACTTTGTAATGACAATGAAGGAAACATTACTCTAAGCCACCATTAAAAATATCACAAATTCCTTCCAACTGAGGACGAAAGTGATATTTTAAGTACTTCAATCAAGAGATAACAGAAAAAAAAAAACTTCTTCAAGTAATTTTAGTTTCAATGAACCTACATTCTTTTGCTTAGAATCTCCATTATAAAGCACTAAACATGTAACTCTTGTCCCAGATGATTTGTTGATAACTGCATATTAGAAATAACAGAAACTCATGAAACTGAAAAGCTTCTGTAAAGCAAAGGACACAGTCATCAAAACAAAATGACTGCCTACAGCTTGGGAAAGAATCTTCACTAACCCTTTATCTGACAGAGGACTAATATCGAGTATATACAAAGAACTAAAGAAGCTGAAAAGCAGCAAACCAAGTAATCCAATTACAAAATGGGGAACAGAGCTAAACAGAGAATTCTCTACAGAGGAATATCGAATGGCAGAGAAACACTTAAAGAAATGCTCATCCTCATTAGCCATCAGGGAAATGCAAATCAAGACGACCCTGAGATTTCACCTTACACCCATCAGAATGGCCAAGATGAAAAACTCAAGGGACAACACATGCTGGAGAGGTTGTGGAGAAAGGAGAACCCTCCTCCACTGCTGGTGGGAATGTAAACTGGTACAACCACTCTGGAAATCTATCTGGCACTTTCTCAGACAATTAGGAGTAGTGCTTTCTCAAGACCCAGCTATACCACTGCTAGGTATATACCCAAAGTTTGCTCAAGTACACAAAAGGGATATTTGCTCAACCATGTTTATAGCAGCTTTATTTGTAATAGCCAGAAGCTGGAAACAACCCAGATGTCCATCAACGGAGGAATGGGTACAGAAATTGTGGTATTTTTACACAATGGAATACTGCTCAGCAATCAAAAAGGAGGAAATCATGAAATTTGCAGGCAAATGGTGGGATCTAGAAAAGATCATCCTGAGTGAAATATCCCAGAAGGAGAAAAACAAACATGGTATATACTCACTTATATAGACCTATAAGATGTGATAAACATGATGAAATCTGTACACCTAAAAAAGATAATCAAGAGAGCGGACATGGGGTAAGATGATCAATCCTCGTTTAGAAAGACAGATGGGATGTGCATGGAAAGTATGACAGGAGGCTATTGAGCGCATTTGAAAGACTCTAACTAGCAGTGTTTTCAAAGCAAAGACTCATGACCAAACCTTTGGCAGAGTACAGGGAATCATAAGAAAGAAGGGGAGTTAGTCTGATGGGGAAAGGATAGGAGCTCCACAAGGACCAAATATATCTTGGCACAGGGTCTTTTCTGAGACTGACATTCAACCAAGGACCATGTATGGATATAACCTAGAACCTCAGCTCAGATGTAGCCTGTGGTAGCTCAGTATTGGTTTCCCATAGTGAGGGGAACAAGGACTATTTCTAACAGGAACTCAATGACTGGCTCTTTGGCCTCCCCATCCCCCAAGGGAGGAGCAGTCCTGTTAGGCCACAGAGGAGAGCTTTGCAGCCAGTCCTGAAGATACCTGATAAAACAGGATCAGGTGAATGGGGAGGAGGTCCCCCCTATCAGTGGACTTGGAAAGGGGCAGGGAGGAGATGAGGGAGGGAGGGAGGAACTGGGAGGGAATGAGGGAGCGGGACACGGCTGGGATACAGAGTTAATAAAATGTAACTGATAAGGAAAAAAAAAAGTCCCTTAGTTTTAGCTGATTCAAATTGTCGTCAAGCTGATGACTGAAATTAACTAATTAACTATCTCAGTTAAAGGCCTCAAATGCCTTTTTAGTCCTAGTGGGCAGCAGTAAGGATGACTCACAGTTTTCCTTTGGAAATAACTCTTGTGACATGATTGCATAAATATAAAGAGTCCAAATAAAAAAAAAAGAAATAACAGAAACTATATGTAATAAAATAAACGTCCCTTGAGGAAATGTAAGGGAGATGCAAGATGATCTTATCTGAGAGTTAGAATGCTAGAATCAAAGTTTAGTGCTTTTAAAATTCATTAGTTCCTCCATCCTGCTCCCTTTAGGTTTCCATCCTGTTTGTCCTTCTGAATGAGAATTAAGCATCTTCCCTGGGATCCTCTTTGTTTAGCTTCTTTAGGTCTGTCGATTTTAGTATGTTTATCCTATATCATATGGCTAATATCCACTTATAAGTGAGTATATACCATATGTGTCTTTCTTCTGCTTGTGGTTTACCTCACTCAGGATGATCTCTTCCAGTTCCATACATTTGCCTGGTAATTTCATGATTTCCTTGTTTTTAATATCTGACTAGTATTCCATTGTGTAAATGTATGACAATTTCTGTATCCATTCTTTGGTTGAGTGACATCTAGGTTGTTTCCAAATTCTGGCTATTACAAATAAAGCTGCTATGAATACAGCTGTGCAAATGTCATTGTTGTATGTCCTCTAGAAGACTTCACCCAGCAGAGATAGAAGCAGATGCAGAGACTCACAGCCAAACTTTGTGCAGAGCACAGGAAGTCTTATGGAAGAAGGGGAATATAGAAGAACCCAGAGGGGACAGGAGCCCCACAAGGAGGCCAACAAAGCCAAAAATGCTGGGCCCAGGGGGGACTGCAGAGACTGATACATCAACCAAAGACCATGCATAGAGAGGACAAAGACCCCATGATCAGAGGTAACACATACATAGCTCAGTCTTCATGTGGGATCCCTAGTAAGGGGAGAAGAGACAGTCTCTGACATGAACTCAGTTACCTGCTCCTTGGTCACATCTTCCTGTATGGGCAACCTAGACAGCCCACAGAGGAAGAGGATCCAGGAAGTCTTAATGGGACCTGATAGAGTAGGGTCAGACAGTAGAGGAGGAGGACTTTCCCAATCAGTGGAATAAGGGAGAGAGATAGGGAAGGAAGAGGAAGGAAAGGTGGGACAAAGAGGAGATGAGGGAGGGAGCTAAAATTGGGATACAAAGTAAATAAATTGTAAATAATAATAATAATAATAATAATAATAATAATAATAATAATTTAAAAATTCAGTAGTCTTTGGGTCTCCTGAGAAGCAGTCTTGACAGCTTCTGTGTAATAATACTATTTGCACTAACCCAATGACGTTCACACAATCTTACAAAAGTATAAATTCTGTAGTTCCTTTTCTCATAATATTTACATACAAGAGAAGTTCCACCTGCTCTTTGAGGCATTGATTACTATATTTATGAAGTTGTTTTATAAATTAGTCAGGCTGAGAATGACTTAATTTTGAAAACCAGGAAAGTTAATAGTTTGTTATTTGACTTGTTTTTTTTGTTCTTTATGTTATTTACATTATTTATGTTGTTCTTTATATTATTTGACTTGTTCATTGATTTAGCAGATGTTACTTAGGCACTTGTCCTCCGCAGGTTCTCTGTTACGTATACAGTGTTGGGCAAAGCCAACATAGAATTCATTGTTTCATATGGTAGATATTCTGTAGACTCAGATATTTGTCAATCAGATAGGTATATGCATATATACTGTCCGAAATACTGTGAGAAGGGAAGCAATGATGCATGATTGAGAACAATGCAAAGTTGTAGCAATGCTAAAAACAAATCAGATTCCATTTGATTGGTCTATATTTTTCTTTTTTCTGTATCTTCAATATGCTATTTTACCATTTCCCAAACTACTGGATGCTCCCAAAGCTATTAAAGAGAACCCAGTATGAGTTAGTCAACATTTTATATCTAATATTGAGAGTAATAAATTCCACTGTTCTCAGGTTTATAATACCTTTCTTTGAATGTTTTGCAGCCCATCTATAACATTTGCAATTATCATTGTTGTTAACTTCTGTTCTTTACCTATTGAATAAGATTTACCTACAGCAATTCAGATGTTTCTTCCTTCATTTTTTCCAATATCCACTAGCTATTTTTTATGAATCTCCTAGGTACCCATAAATAATATCTATACCAATCTAACGCTTATAGCCAGTAAAACACCATTTTTCATGAGCACATGAACTTTTAGATATCAGTGATGAAACTGAATAATGATGTTATATGTTATTTATTATATTGTACCCAAATTTTATAGAGAAACATTTAGTAAAATTTCAAAATATGTGAAGACTACACTAAAATTGCTCCCATATTTAAGAGTGTGATGAAATAAATACTAAGAAGTGTTAGTGCCTATATAATTTAATACGACTTCATAGATCTATGAAAAATAGGTTGAGAATGGTGATAATCAAGGAACTTAATTTATAGACTACAAATCATTTTTGTTAGTAGATACAATTAAATCATATTATCAATAGAATAAATACTACTAAATAAAATAGTGTAAAAGCATTAATTCATAAAATTCTTATTTACGGAGAGCCTCTGAATGGCTCCAGCAGTGTATCAAAGCAAATGCTGAGACTCATGACCAAATTTTGGGCAGAGTGCAGGGAATCTTATGCAGGAGGGGATAGTAAGACATAGAGGGGTTAGGAGCTCCAAAAGGAGAGCAACAAAACCAAAAAATCTGGGCACAGGGGTCTTTTCTGAGACTGATACTCCAACCAAGGACCATTAATGAATATAACCCAGGACCCCTGCTCAGATGTAACATATGGCAGTTTAGTATCCAAGTGGGTATCCTAGTAATTGGAACAGGGCCTGTCTCCAACATGAACTTGATGGCAGGCTCTTTGATCACCCCTCCCCCCTGAGGTGGGAGCAGCCTTGCCAGACCACAGAGGAAGACAGTGCAGCCACTCCTGATGAGACCTGATATGTTAGGGTCAGATGGAAGGTGAGGAGGACCTTCCCTATCAGTGAACTTGGAGAGGTGATTGAGAGGAGATGAGAGAGGGATCGTGGAATTGGGAGGGAATGAAGGAGGGTACTACAGCTGGGATACAAAGTGAATAAACTATAATTAATATAAAAAATAAAAATAAAATATCCTATTTACTTTTCTATTAAATTTGTTGCAGATGTACCTTATTTAATAGAATATTAATGATTTATTTGTTAAATGTACCTTTTGTGGTAGAAGCTATTTTAACCATTAAAATCATCAGCTTTGGAATCTCTACTAAGTGTGATGTGCACCTTAATTTTAAGAAAAATTTCTTATAACAGCCTTATTAGGACTTTTTCCATTTTATATATGAAAAGGTTAGGATATAAGCCTAAGGTATTTGTATCAAATATTACTGGAAGTGATAAACCAGGGGTGGGTGATGTTCATTTGATATAACAAGTTTCTTCCAATGTAATGTCATTGCTTTCTGTTGATTAAGACTATTATAAAAGTTTGTTCACTTTTCTAGTTCCCACCATTTGCCTGCAAATTTCATGATTTCCTTAATTTTAATTGCTGAGTAGTATTCCATTGTGTAAATGTACCACATGTTCTGTATCCATTCCTCAGTTGAGGAATATTTGGTTTATTTCCAGATTCTGGCAATTTCAAATAAAGCTGCTACAAACACGGTTGAGCAAATGTTCTTGTTGTGTACTTGAGCATCTTTTGGATATATGCCTAGGAATGGTATAGCTGGATGTTGAGTTAGCACCATTCCTAATTGTCTGAGAAAATGACAGATTGTTTTCTAAAATGGTTGTACAAGTTTACATTCTCACCAGAAATTGGGGAGGGTTCCACTTTCTCCACATCGTCTCCAGCATGTATTGTCCCTTGAGTTTCTGATCTTAGCTATTCTGATGAGTGTATGATGAAATCTCATGGTTGTTTTGGTTTGCATTTCCCTGATGACGAAGGACGTTTCACATTTCTTTTACTGTTTCTCTGCCATTCGATATTCCTCTATTGAGAATTCTATTTAGTTCTGTACCCCATTTTTTTTAAATTGGATTGCTTGATTTGCTGCTGTTTAACTTATTGAGTTGTTTATACATTCTGGATATTAGCCTTCTTTCAGCTACAGTGTTGTTGAAGAGTGTTCCCCAGTCTGTAGGCTGTCGTTTTGTTCTGATGACAGTGTCCTTTGCTTTACAGAAGCTTTTCAGTTTAACGAGGTCTCATTTGTTGATTGTTGATGTTCTGTTCAGAAAGTTGTCTCCTGTGCCTGGGTGAGGTATCCCAAAAGCAGAAATACACACATGGGATATATTCACTTATAAGTCGATATTAGACATATAATGTAGGATAAACATACTAAAATCTGTATACCTAAAGAAGCTAAGGAAGAAGGAGGACTCTGGGAAAGATGCTCAATCCTCATTCAGAAAGACAAACAGGATAGACATTGGAAGAAGGATAAAATAGGAAACAGGACAGAAGCCTACCACAGAGGGCTTCTTAAAGACTCTACCCAGCAGGGTATTAAAGCAGATGCTGAGGCTAAGCTTAGAGCAGAGTATAGGGAATCTTATGAAAAATGGGTGAGATAGAAAGACCTGGAGGGGACAAGAGTTCCACAAGGAAAGCAAAAGAACCAATAAATATGGGCACAGGGGTCTTTTCTGAGATTGATACTCCAACTAAGGACCATATACGGCTATAACCTAGAACCCCTGCACAGTTGTAGCCCATGGCAGTTCAGTCTCCAAGTGGGTACCCCAGTAAGGGGAACAGGGGTTGTCTCTAACATGAACTCAGTGGCTGGCTCTTTGATCAGCAGCCCCTGAAGGGAGTGGGAACAGTTCTACCAGGCCACAGAGGAGAATATTGTAGCCAGTCCTGACCCATGTTAATCATAGGGAGTTTCTAACCTTACACCTTTTTCTGAATGTATGCCAGACCCATGTAACACCCCTTCACTGAACTTTCTTCTATACTCTGAAGTACCCACCGTCATCCTGCTAGGAGTTTGGTATAATATACATTTACTTTCTTGATGAAAATCAAAATTAAAGAGTGAACAAACTTTTATTTTTCAGATTTTATTTTTTGTTTCTTTTTCTTTTAATTAATTTATTTCTTATAATGAATTCACTTTGTATCCCAGCTGTAGCCCCCTCCCACATCCTCTCCCAATTATGTCCTCCCTCCCTCTTCTCCTCCCTTTCCCCTCCCTGAGTCCACTGATAGGGGAGATCCTCCCCATGTCCATTTGACCCTAGTCTATCAGGTCTTATCAGGACTGGCTACAATATTCTCCTCTGTGGCCTGGTAGAACTGCTCTTTTCCCCTGTAGCTAAATTACACATAACTATTGTTTTATATTGTTTCTCTTGCCATAGAACTCATTCCACTACAAATCAGACACCCTAAAAAGACTAATTTTTCTTTCTATATGTCTCTTAGCAGCATGTGCTTTGCTTTGATAGACCTTATTCCATCTGCATTTTTAAATGAGTTTATTGTTTAGCATACTCTTTTCAAGCATATTGCAGGACAATAGGGTTAGTGTTTGTTTAGTTATTACATTTGCAGTTTTAGTGCCTGGCACTATGTCTCCATATTATGAGACATCTTAAATATAACATACATAATATCCAAATAAATAGTTATTCATACAACAGTGGACAAGGCATAGAAAACTTCAAGACACTATAAAAACCAAACCTCAAATGAACATGACTCATCCACTCTGCATTATTCTGAAACCTGAATAAACTTTAATCTCTCTTCCATAACTGTGCTTTTACTTTAAAAGCTATTTTAGATTAAATATTAATTCCACATTTTAAGTAAGATGTTATCTTATGTTTAAGTTATATTTACAAGAACACTGAACTAGAGAGTGATTTAAATTACTTAGTCTGTTCACAATGAACTAGCTCTTAGGATTGTTGATTCTTTTTATTGTTTCCTTTATTTCTATTTCATTAATTTCTGCGTGGGTTTTATTTGTGTGCTAGCCTCCACCCTTGTGACCGCCATTAATTTCCTAGTATTGGTGGATTTATCTGAGAAATTACAGTAAGGATCCCCATTGTTTGTAAAAGTTGCTGTGACTCACAGGCTTTCCTTATATATCACAGAAATCAAATAAAACACAGAAGTCAGAGAAAAATCAATAGTACATATTTTTCCATTAAGTTTTAATTTAATCAAGTTGTAAGTACATTAGATGTAATCAGGCTCCAATTTCATTGAAAAATGTAATAATTTGTTTAGCTGCATTTGCCCCTTGTTTTCACTATCTAACAGATAACTGCAGAACTTTCCACCCAAACACAAAAGAATATACCTCATTCTCAGCATCTCCTAGAATCTTCTCAAAATCTGACCACAAAGCAAGCCTCAATATATACAAGACTGAAATAACAACTTGTATTCTAACAGAACATCATGGGTTAAAGCTGAACTTCAACAACAACAGAAACAACAGAAAGCTTACAATCTCATAGAAACTGAACAACCCTCTACTCAATGACCACTGAATCAGGAAGGAAATAAAGATATTAAAGACTTTATAGAATTCAATGAAAATAAAGGCACAACATACCCAAACTTATGGGACACAATGAAAGTAGTGTTAAACGGAAAATTTATATTACTAAGCATCTTCATAACAAAACTGGAGAGACTTCATACTAACAATTTAGAAACACACTGGAAAGCTCTAGAAGAAAAAGAAGCAAACACACCCTAAAGGAGTCGAGGATAAAAATATTCAACCTAGGTCTGATATCAATAAATTAGAAACAAAGATAAAAATAAAAAGAATCAACAAAAACAAAAGCTGGTTATTTGAGAAAATAAGATAGACAAAGCCTTAGCCAAATGAATGAAAAGTCAGAGAGAGGATAACCAATTTAACAAAATTAGAAATAAAAAGTGGGCATAACAACAGACATTGAGGAAATTCAAAGAATTATTATATTGTTCTTTCTTCTTATTATTATTATTTATTACAATTTTTTCAATGTGTATTCCTGTTGTGGCCCCCTCCCTCATCTCTTCCCAATCCCCCCCTCCCTCCCTCTTCTTCCCCTCTGCTCCTGCCCTAGTCCGCTGATAGAGAAGGTCCTCCTCCCCTTCTATCAGATCTTATGTCAAAAACTTGTATGCCACAAGATTGGAAGATGTAAAGAAAATGGACGATTTTTTTTTTAATATTTACCACTTACCAATGTTAAATCAAGATTAGGTAATCAATTTAAATAGACCTATATCTCCCAAAGAAAATATAAGTAGTCATTAAAAGTTTCCCACACGAAACAAAACAAACAACAACAAATAAACTCAGGGCCACACGGTTTCAGTGCAGATTTCTAACATATTTTCAAAGAACCAACACCAATACTCTTCAAATTATTCCACAAAATGGAAACAGAAGGAACATTGCTAAACTCATTCTATGAGACCACGGTCACCTTGATACCTAAATTACACAAAGACCCAACAAAGAATACTTCAGACCAATTTCCCTTATGAACATTGATGTAAAAATGTCTAATAAAATACTTGTAAGCCTAATCCAGGAATACGTCAATAATATCAGTGTCTATGATCAAGTAGGCTTCATTCCAAGAATGCAGGGATGGTTCAATGTATGAAAATTCATCAGTGAAATCCACCATATAAACAAACTGAAAGAAAAAATTCTACATGATAATATCAGTAGATGCTGAAAATGCCCTTGACAAAGTCCAACACCCCTTCATGTTAAAAGTCTTGGCGACATAAGGGATACAAGACACATATCTAAAGACAACAAAGGCAATATACAGCAAGCCAATAGCCAACATCAAATTAAATAGATAAAAACTAAAAGCATTGCCACTAAAATAAGGGATAAGACAAGGCTGCCCACTCTCTCTGTAGCTATTTAATACAGTAATTGAAGTTCTAGCTAGAGGAATAAGGCAACAAAAAAAAAAAATAAGGGAATACAAATTGGAAAGGAAAAGGTCATAGTATTTCTATTCATAGATGTTATCATAGTATGCATAAGTGACCCCAAAATTCTACCAGAGAATGCCTACAGCTGCTAAGCACCTTCAGTAAAGTGGCTGGATACAAAATTAACTAAAAAACTCAGTAGCCTTCCATTATACAAGTGATAAGTGGGCTGAGAAAGAAATTAGAGAGACAACGCCCTTCACAATAGCCACATATAAAATATCTTAGCATAACTTTAACCAAGCAAGTGAAAGACCTGTATGATGATAACTTCAAGTCTTTGAAGAAAGAAATAAAAGAATATTTCATAAGATGGAAAGATCTCCCACGCTCACGGATCAGTAGGATTAACAGTAAAAATGATCATCTATAGATTCAGTGCAATTCCCATCAAAATTCCAAAACAATTCTTTAAAAACCTTGGAAAACCACCCAAAAACTTCATATGTAAAAATTAAAAGAAACTGGGATAGCTAAAAAAATTCTGTTTGATAAAAAAATAAAATTCTTTTGAAGATATCACCATCGCTGATTTCAGGCTGTACTACAGAAAAATAGTAATAAAAACTGCATGGGAGTGGCATTAAACACAGGCAGGTCGAATATTGCAATTGAATCAAAGACCCAGAGATAAATTCAGAAAACTACAGATCCCTGATTATTGACAAAGAAGCCAAAACCATAAAACAGAAAAAAGAAAGCACCTTCAACAAATGGCATTGTTCTGGATGTCTGCATGGGGAAGAATGCAAATAGATTCATATTTATCCTTCTGCACAAGACTCAAGTGGATCAAAGACCATAGCATAAAACTGGATGTACTAAGTCTATTAGAAGAAAAAGGGGGGAAAGCCTTGAACATTTTGGCGCACGAGACAATTTTATGAACTAAACACCAAGAGCTCAGGCTCAAAGTCCACAATTAATAAACGGGACCTCATGAAACTGGAAAGCTCTGTACAGCAAATAACACTGTGAGTAGGACAGAATGGCAGCCTACAGGATGGGAAAAGACCTTTATCAACCCTACATCTGAAAGAGGGCTAATATCCAAAGCATAAAGAATCAAGAAATTAAACACCAGCTAACCAAGTAATTAAATTTAAATATAGGAAACAGAGTTTAACCAAGAATTCTCAACAGAGGAATCTCTACTGACAGAGAAGTATTTAAAAAAAAATGTTCAATGTCCTTGGTCATCAGGGAAATGCAAATCAAAACAACTTTGCAATTTCATCTTACACCAGTCAGAATGACTAAGATAAAAATCTCAAAAGATAGCACATGATGGCGAGAATGTAGAAGGACATAAAGAAAGGGGAGAGTGTCTACATTGCTGATGGGAATGCAAACACATACAACCACTTTGGAAATCAGTCTAGGGGTTTCTCAGAAAACTGGGAATAGATCTACCTCAAGATCCAGCTATACCACTCCTGGGCATATACACAAAAGCGGTTCCACCATGCCACAAGGACACTTGCTTAACTACGTTCATAACAGCTTTATTCATAATAGCCAAAAACTAGAAACAACCTAGATGTCCCTCAACCAAAGAATGGGTAGGAAAAATGTGGTACATTTATAGAATAAAATATTATTCAGCTATTAAAAACAAAGACATCATGCAGTTTGTAGGCAAATGAATGGAACTAGAAAAGATCATCCTGAGTGACATAGCCCAGACCCAGGAAAACACACAGGTATGTACTAACTTATAACTGGACATTAGCCATAATGTGCAAGGTAATCAGGCTACAATCTACATATCTAGGAAAGCCAACGAGAGCCCAAGGGAGGACCTCTAATCTCACTCAAAGTAAAATAGACATCTGAAGTAGATGGAGGGAGGGAGCTGCGTGGGAGAGTGGGAGGGGAGGGCAATAGGGATGAGGATCAGGTGTGGTGAGAGTGAGGGGGTGAAGCAAGGGGAGAAAATGGAAATAGTTTGGGGAGCATCACTGGGACAGTGGAGGCTCCCAGTGTCAATGGGGTTGACCCCAACTGAGAGTAGGGGCCAACTCTCAGTATGTAGTCTGAAGTGGCCACCTATTGTAGCCATTCAGGATTTCCAGTAGAAGGAGGGGGACTCCAATGCACTCATATAACCTTCACCCCAAACTCTACCCTGTCTACAAGAAATGTGGAGATAAAGATGAAGCAGAGATTGAAAGAATGGCAAACCAATGACTAGCCTAAATTGAGTACCAACCATTGGGAGAGAGCCAACTGCTGACACCCACACATCTCACTGTTTCTCTGTGAGAAACAGAGGGTTTCTTGAGACATTGAAGCCCCTGCTCTGGGGATCTACCAGTGGAGTTTAGGCAAATAACTCCTGGAACTCAGTTAGAGATAAATACCAGTAGCCTGTAGGCCACTGACATACTCAGGGAATTTGCACTCACGATCATTACCAGTGCTTGCGATACCTATAGCTCCTGCATTCCTTTGGTGCCGGTAAGGTGCCCCTCCCTCACACTGAAGGCCTCTACATTCTCTAGCACCCTGTCCCTCAGGGCACATTTGCATGCACACACATGCTCACATGCTTGCATGCGTTTATTCCTCTGTGCCTGTGGACTTTCCTCCCACAGGTACAGTTGAAACACCAACGCACACACTGAAACCACTGGACCTCTCCCATTTTCCTGAAGAATTCTCCAGACACCAGAGAAAGATGGTACCAGTCTGAACTGCAGAATCCAAGAACAAACAGTGAAGGTTACAAATAAGCAAATGGCCAGAGGACGGCGAAAAAACACATCCAACAAAAATCAGAAAATCATGGTTTCACTAGCAACCCCCAAAACCAATGGATACTCCAGTTCAGCAGAAACACAGGAAAATGACTTTAAAGGTATGCTTATCCAGTTGTTAGAGACACATAAAGAGGAAACAAACAAATATCTCAAAGAAATTGCCACAGAGATGGAAGCAAATAAAGAGGAAATGAACAAAGCTCTCAAAGAAACACAGGCAAATATAGCCAAACAAATAGAGACACAAGTAGAGGCATAATTAGTGGCATATAGAGAAGAAATCAACAAAAAAATAGAGGCCATCATACAGAGACAGGAAACCACATTCAAACAGATGAAGGAAATGGTGCAAGGCATGAAAATAGAATTAGAATCAATAAAGAAAACACAAACAAAGAAAACCCTGGAGCTGGAGAACTTAGAGAAAACATCAGGAACCACAAAGGTAAGCATCACCAACAGAATACAAGAGATGGAAGATAGAATCTCTGGTGCTGAAGATATACTTGCAGAAATTGACACTTCTCTCAAAGAAAAAGTAAAATCAGAAAAGTCCAAACACAAAACATCCAAGAAATCAAGGAAGCCACGAATGGGGAAAATCTAAAAATAACAGTAATTGATGAAAAAGAAGATTCCAGGATCCAAGGTCCAGAAAATATTTTCAAGAAAATAATGGAAGAAAAATTTCCCAACCTAAAGAAAGAGATGTCCATAAACATACAAGAGGCCTACAGAACATCAAATAGACTACACCATAAAAGAAACTTCTCAGGCCACATCATAGTCAAAACACTAAATCTACAGAACAAAGAAAGGATATTAAAAGCAGCAAGGGAAAAAGACCAAGTAACATAAAGGTAGAGCTATCAGAATCACACTGGACTTCTCATCAGAAACTATGAAAGCCAGATGGGCCTGGGCAGAGGTCATGAAGACTTTAAGGGACCACAGATACCAACTCAGACTATGCTACCCAGCAAAGCTACCAATCAGCATAGATGGAGAAAACGAAATATTCCTTGAAAAAACTAAATTTAAGCAATTTCTACACAGCAAACCAGCCCTACAAAAGATACTAGAAGAAAAACCCTAATCCAACGAAAACAACTATACCCCCCAAAATAGGATACAGATAATATCCCAATAAAAATTAAAAGAAAACAAGCAAATAAGAAAAGAAAACAAGTAAGACCACCAACTCTACAATAAAAGGAACAAACAGTCATTGGTCACTATTATCTATCAACATCAATGGACTCAACTCTCCAATAAAAAGGCATAGACTAACATAATGGATGCAGAAACAGGATCCAACATTCTGCTGCATCCAAGAAACACACCTCTCCAACAAAGGAAAACGCTAATTCAGAATAAAGTGCTGGAAAAAAAATGTGTTTCAAGCAAATGGACCCAGAAAACAAGGTGGGGTAGCTATCCTAATATCTAATAAAACAGACTTTCAACCAAAATTAATCAAAAAAGATGCGGAGGGACACTACATTCTCATCAAAGGAAAAATCCACCAGGAGGACATCACAATTCTGAACATCTATGCCCCAAATACAAGAGCGCCTACATTCATAAATGAAACAATATTAAAGCTTAAATCACACATCAATCCCAACACCTTAATAGCGGGAGACTTCAACACCTCACTATCACCAAGGGACAGATCATCTAGACAGAAGCCAAATAGGGAAATAAAGGCACCTACGGAGGCCCTAATTCAAATGGACCTAATAGAAGTCTACAGAACTTTTCACCCAAACTCAAAAAAGTGTACCTTCTTTTCAGCGCATCATGGAACCGTCTCCAAAATAGACCATATAATTGGTCACAAAGCAAGCCTCAACAGATAAAAGAAGATTGAAATAATCCTCTGTCTTCTATCTGACCACCATGGACTAAAACTGGACCTCAACAACAATGGAAATAGCAAAAAGCCTACATGCACATGGAAACTGAACAACTTGCTACTCAATGACAGCTGGGTTAAGGAAGAAATAAAGAAAGAAATTAAAGACCTCTTATAATTCAATAAAAATGAAGGTACAACATACCCTAATTTATGGGACACAATGAAAGCAGTGCTCAGAGGAAAATTCATAGCAGTAAGTGCCTTCAAGAAGAAATTTGTAACATCCCATACAAGCAATTTAATGGCCCAACTGAAAACCCTAGAAAACAAAACAAAACAAAAAAACAGATACACCCAAGAGGAGCAGACGGCTGGAAATAATCAAATTTAGGACTGAAATCAATCAATTAGAAACAAATAAAACTATTCAAAGAATCAATTAAACCAAGAGCTGGTTCTTTGAAAAAATCAACAAGATCGACAAACCCTTACCCAAACTAACTAAAAGGCAGAGAGAAACTATCCAAATTACCAAAATCAGAAATGAAAAGTGGGACATAACTACAGACATCGAGGAAATCCAAACAATCATTAGGTCATACTACAAAAGCCTATATGCCAGAAAATTTGAAAATTTAAAAGAAATGGACAATTTTCTAGATAGAGTCCATCTACCAAAGTTAAGTCAAGATCAGGTAGAAAGACTGAATAGTCCTATATCCCCCAAGGAAATTGAAGCAGTCATCAACAGTCTGCCTTCCAAAAAATCTCTGGGCCAGATGGTTTCAGCGCAGAATTCTACCAGATCTTCAGAGAAGTGCTAACTCCAATTCTTTTCAAACTATTCCATAAAATAGAAACAGAAGGAACATTACCAAACTCATTCTATGAAGCCACAATCACCTTGATACCTAAATCACACAAATACCCAACAAAAAAAAGAGAACTTTAGACCTATCTCTCTTATAAACATTGATGCAAAAATACTCAATAAAATACTTGCAAACGGAATCCAAGAACACATAACCTGTGATTAATATAAAAATTATTAAAAAAAAACAAACTAAGTGTTAAGCTTCAAACCAAGACTCCAAAACTCACAATAAAAGATTTATGTAAAGCAAGATATCTAAAA
The DNA here is from genome assembly GCF_907164565.1 of Psammomys obesus. NCBI lineage: Eukaryota > Metazoa > Chordata > Mammalia > Rodentia > Muridae > Psammomys > Psammomys obesus. The sequence continues at coordinate 24,141,439 of NW_026585504.1, read as the reverse complement.
CCTAAACTGTCACTTTATTAGTGATTCTTTTTGTTTGTTTGGGTTTTTTTTGTTTTTTGTTTTTGTATTTTATTTTTTTCTTATCAGTTACATTTTATTAACTCTGTATCCCAGCCGTGTCAGGCTCCCTCATTCCCTCCCAGTCCCTCCCTCCCTCCCTCATCTCCACCCTGCCCCTTGCCAAGTCCACTGATAGGGGGGACCTCCTCCCCATTCATCTGATCCTGTTTTATCAGGTATCTTCAGGACTGGCTGCAAAGCTCTCCTCTGTGGCCTAACAGGACTGCTCCTCCCTTGGGGGGTGGGGAGGCCAAAGAGCCAGCCATTGAAATTCCTGTTAGAAATAGTCCTTGTTCCCCTCACTATGGGAAACCAATTGGTTACTGAGCTACCACAGGCTACATCTGAGCAGAGGTTCTGGGTTACATTCATACATGGTCCTTGGTTGCATGTCAGTCTCAGAAAAGACCCTGTGCCCAGATATCTTTGGTCCTTGTGGAGCTCCTATCCTTTCCTCATCAGTCTAACTCCCCTTCTTGCTTATGATTCCCTGTACTCTGCCAGAGGTTTGGTCATGAGTCTTTGCTTTGAAAACACTGCTAGTTAGAGTCTTTCCAATGCGCTCAGTAAACTGTCAATGTTCAATGCATATCCCATCTGTCTTTCAAAACGAGGATTGATAATCTTACCCCATGTCCGCTCTCTTGATTATCTTTTTTAGGTGTATAGATTTCATTATGTTTATTATATCTTATAGGTCTATATAAGTGAGTATATACCGTATTTGTCTTTCTCCTTCTGGGATATTTCAAAGGGGAACCCTCCTCCACTGCTGGTGGGAATGTAAACTGGTACAACCACTCTGGAAATCTATCTGGCGCTTTCTAAGACAATTAGGAATAGTGCTTCCTCAAGACCCAGCTATACCACTGCTAGGTATATACCCAAAGTTTGCTCAAGTACACAAAAGGGATATTTGCTCAACCATGTTTAGAGCAGCTTTATTTGTAATAGCCAGAACCTGGAAACAACCCAGATGTCCATCAACAGAGGAATGGGTACAGAAATTGTGGTATTTTTACACAATGGAATACTACTCAGCAATCAAAAAGGAGGAAATCATGAAATTTGCAGGCAAATGGTGGGATTTAGAAAAGATCATCTTGAGTGTTTGTTTGTTTTTAAGTTTTTAATTGCCACTTATTACAATTTAGTCACTTTGTATCCCTGCTATGCGCCCCTCCCTTGTCTTCTCCAAATCTTCCTCCCTCCCTCTTCTCCTATGCCCCTCCCCTAGTCCACTGATTCTTACAGAGCATATTTTCCCTAGTGAATGTTATTCATCTATCCAACATTAGCAGCATTTTGTGGTCATGTATTTCAATTGTTCTTTATTTTTAACTACATAACTCAATTTAGTTTTTTGTTTTGTTTTGTCTCTAACCTGAATCTTCCTTTTGTTTAGATATCCTAGAAATAAAACCACTTAGGCAGTGATGTTTGATTAATGTCTCTTTTCTATGTAATGAACAGCTAAGGGCTTTATGGTTTAAAATATAAAGTTTATATGTTTATTATTTCAAAGCTTCCATAACTCAAATGACATTTTCAGTAGCGGCCTACGTATGAATAACACAATAAAATAGTTGAAGGATCCCTAAAAGAAATCCTTAAGGGACAGTGTTCTATGTTCAAAGTGTGTAGCAGCTGGTAATGTTTCTGAATAAGAGGTAAGAAATCTGAAAATCAGTGAATCTCTACAAATTGATCCCTAAAGACAATAGTAAACACTGTCAACACTTCATGGGACATTTCAAAAACACTGAAAATTATTTTGATTGTGGGCAATAAATGGTAATAAATATTCATCCTGAACTGCCTGGATCAGCCTTACATATAAGAAGATTGGCTTAAGAATAAAGATGCGAGGCGGGGCAAGATGGCGGCGCCGGGAGGACTCTCATTCTGAGGAGCAGCACAGCAGGATTGACACAGTGACCAGCAATCGGAACTCGCGGCCATAAAACACAAGTGGTTGTGTTTCTCAGGTGAGAGGATACCCCACGGTGGGGGATTCAATCAGCTTTAACTCACCCAGCTAAACCGCGGAAGAGATCCCCGTTCCGCCAGGCGCTTGGTCGCCAGCCCAGAGCTACCCGCCAGCGCGATCTGGTCACGGTCCCAGACTGAACTGTGGGCCCACAACACCATAGACTGGATTTCCCAGTCGAGAGATAACCCCACGGAGCAGGAAACAATTGGGACCGACCTCAGGTTACCCAGACATCCCCGGGAAAAGACTCGGGTTCCGCGGGTGCCCCAAGAGCCAGAGCGGACCTAGAGCCAGGAACCCAGGCTCCTGCACGGAGCCCAGTCTGCGCATGTGATTCGCCGCCTCAGATAGAACTGTGGGCACCAGGGCACCAGGGCACCAGACTACATGTCTCTGGCAGGAGGAAACCGCCAGTGGTGGGGGTCAGCAGCTCTAACGCTTAGGACACCCAGCACCAAAACACTTCCTGGACTCACGCAGACTCTAGTGCAGGCAGGAGCACTGTGCTCTGCCGCCATTGTTGAGTTCCCCTGGGGCACTGGGACACACAGCTGCATCCTCGGACCTGCAGGAGCCAAAGAGCCATTACAGCAGCCCTCAGATACTGTGCCAGGGATCGGCCAGTTGTCCCTGGCTACACTGCCAAAACTGTGGGAATCCCTGATCCTTCGGGGTGGCTGCACTCACAGTGTCTAGATCAGATCGGTGCCTGCACCCGCCATCCCAGACAGAGACACATAGCTTCTGGTCCAGAGTGAGGCACCCAGCCTCCAGACCAGAGCAGTGCCCCCAGGCGCCAACTCAACCTAGGTGCACATTCTCCAGGTCCAGAGCAGAACACTCAGCCTTTGGCCCAGAGACTTGCTGAGTGCACCTCCCACTTTCCCAGACAAAACTGTGCGCCTCAGAATAACAGACTGAGTTTCCCTGTTGGGAAAAAACCCCACAGCTAGGGAATCAGCAGTTTCTTCAAGAGGACTGTACCTGGAAATTTAGTGAGCAGCAGCACACTAAATTTATAACAAGAAACCCAGCAGTGGGGCAGCTGTGTTGAGAAATTCTATGGGTAAGAGGAGATCCCCCCCTGCCTAACATAGACCACAGCTACTACTCAGGGCTATAAACCTGAGGTGAGCAGTGGCAACTCCTGAGAAACACTGGCCATACAGTGACCATAACCAAAAAGCAGAGAAGGACTCCTTCAGGAAAAACCATCTTCCGGCCAAGGAGATACTCCCTCCCTCAGGACTCCAGGAAGCACAGAAACTAACAGCCAACACCTAAATCAGCCCAATGGGTAGAGGTCAGGGTAAAGGCTCAACCAACAAAAGACAGAGCAATATGGCATCTCCAGAACCCAACCATCCAGGGGCGAACAGCTCTGAACAATGCAGCATAATAAAAAATCAAGAAGATGACCTTACATCTATGTTGATGAAGAGAATAATAGAAGAAACAGATAAAATACGTAAAGAATTAGAGGAAGATAAAACCAAACAGATCATGGCTATCCGTAAAGAAATGGAGGAAGAGAAAGACAAGCAGATTAGGGCCATCCGTGAAGAAATACTGGAAGATGCAGCCAAACAGCTTGTGGCCTTCAGAGAAGAAATAATTAAATCACTGAAAGAAATAAAAGAGACAGAGTTGAAGGAACTAAAAGAAAAAGAGGAAAATACAAGCAGACAGGTGAAGGAAGGAAACAAAACAACTCAAGACCTGAAGATAGAACTAGAAAAATTAAAGAAAACTCAAATGGAGGAAATAATGGAGAGGAAGAATTTAGGGAAGAAAACAGGAACTACAGAGGTAAGCATAACCAACAGAATACAAGAAATGGAAGAAAGAATCTCAGGTGTAGAAGATACAATGGAAGATATCAATGTATCTGTCAAAGAAAATGTTAAATCCAAAAAATTCCTGACACAGACCATCCAAGAAATCCAAGACAATATGAAAAGCTAAAACCTAAGAATAATAGGAATAGAGGAAAAAGAAGACTCCCTTCTCCAAGGCCCAGAAAATATTTTCAACAAAATCATTGAAGAAAATTTCCCCAAGTTAAAGGAGAAGCCAATAAGGAGACATGAGGCCTACAGAACACCCAACAAATTTGACCAGAAAAGAAAATCCTCCTGCCACATAATAATCAAAACAGGAAGTATACAGAACAAAGAAAAAATACTAAAAGCTGCAAGGGAAAAAGGCCAAGTAACATATAACGGCAAACCCATTAGAATCACACCTGACTTTTCAACAGAAACTATGAAAGCCAGAAGGGCCTGGACAGATATCATGCAGACCCTAAGAGAACACAGATGTCAACCCAGGCTACTATACCCTACAAAACTCTCAGTCCTCATAGACGGAGAAAACAAGATATTCAATGACAAAAACAAATTTCAACAATACCTACACACAAATCCAGCATTACAGAAGATACTGGAAGGGAAAATACAACCCAAGAAAATTAGCTTCTGTCAAGAAAACACAGGAAATAATTAACCTTACTACAGCAAAAGAAAAAGCAACCAAGCACACAACCTTATGAACACAGCCAACATCAAAAATAAAGGATCTAACAGCCACTGGTCATTAATCTCTCTCAACATCAATGGACTCAACTCTCCAGTAAAAAGACACAGATTAACAGAATGGATACGTAAACAAAACCCAGCAATCTGTTGCATACAAGAAACACACCTAAGGCACAAAGATAGACATTACCTGAGGGTAAAAGGTTGGAAGACGACTTTCCAAGCAAATGGACCCAAGAAACAAGCAGGAGTAGCCATTCTAATATCTGATAAAATAGACTTTCAACCAAAATTAATAAAAAGAGATGAGGAAGGACACTTCATACTCATCAAGGGAAAATTCCACCAGGAAGACATCACAATCCTGAACATCTATGCCCCAAATGCAAGAGCACCCACATTTGTAAAAGAAACATTGATAAAATTTAAACCACATATAGATCCCCACACATTAATAGTGGGAGACTTCAACACCCCACTCTCGACAAAGGACAGGTCAACAAAACAGAAATTAAACAAAGAAACAATATCTCTGACAGAGGTCATGAATCAAATGGACCTCACAGACATTGACAGAACTTTACACCCAAACAAAAAAGAATTTACCTTCTTCTCAGCACCTCATGGAACCTTCTCCAAAATAGACCATATAGTTGGTCACAAAGCAAGCCTCAACAGATACAAGAACACTGAAATAATCCCTTGTATCCTGTCTGATCACCATGGAATAAAGCTGGACTTCAACAACAACAGAAATAGCAAAAAGCCTACACACTCATGGAAACTGAACAACTTGTTACTAAATGACAGCTGGGTCAGGGAAGCAATAAAGAAAGAAATTAAAGCCTTTCTAGAACTCAATGAAAATGAAGACACAACATACCCTAACTTGTGGGACACAATGAAAGCAGTGCTAAGAGGAAAGTTCATAGCACTAAGTGCCTTCAAGAAGAAATTCGAGACAGCTCATTCAAGCAACTTAATGGCCCACTTAAAAACTTTAGAAAAAGAAGAAGCAGACACACCAAAAAGGAGTAGACGGCTGGAAATAATCAAACTCAGGGCTGAAATCAATCAATTAGAAACAAATAAAACAATTCAAAGAATCAATGAAACCAAGAGCTGGTTCTTTGAGAAAATCAACAAGATCGACAAACCCTTAGCCAAGCTAACTAAAAGGCAGAGAGACACCACCCAAATCAACAAAATCAGAAATGAAAAGGGTGACATAACAACAGACACTGAGGAAATTCCAAACAATCATTAGGACTTACTTCCAAAGTCTATATGCCACAAAATTTGAAAATCTAAATGAAATGGACAATTTTCTTGATCGATTTGACTCACCAAAGCTGAATCAGGAGCAGGTAAATCAATTAAATAGTCCTATATCCCCCAAAGAAATAGAAGCAGTCATCAAAAGTCTCCCATCCAAAAAAGCCCAGGACCAGATGGCTTCAGCGCAGAATTCTACCAGACCTTCAAAGAAGAGCTAACTCCAATTCTCTTCAAACTATTCCACAAAATAGAAACAGAAGGAACATTACCAAACTCATTCTATGAAGCCACAATCACCTTGGTAACTAAACCTCACAAAGACTCAACAAAGAAAGAGAATTTCAGGCCAATCTCCCTTATGAACATTGATGCAAAAATACTTAACAAAATACTTGCAAACCGGATCCAAGAACACATCAAAGATATTATCCACTATGACCAAGTAGGCTTCATCCCAGGTGTGCAGGGGTGGTTCAATATACGGAAATCCATCAATGTGATCCACCATATTAACAAACTGAAAGAAAAAAACCACATGATAATCTCCCTAGATCCTGAAAAAGCATTTGACAAAATCCAACATCCATTCATGTTTAAAGTACTGGAGAGATCAGGGATACAAGGCACATATCTAAACATAGTAAAAGCGACATCCAGCAAGCCTATAGCCAACATCAAACTGAACGGAGAGAAACTTAAAGCAATCCCACTGAAATCAGGGACAAGACAAGGCTGCCCACTGTCTCCATATCTCTTCAACATAGTGCTGGAAGTCCTTGCTAGAGCAATAAGACAGTTGAAGGAGATCAAGGGGATAGAGATGGGAAAGGAAGAAGTCAAATTATCACTATTTGCAGATGATATGATAGTATATATGAGTGACCCCAAAAACACTACCAGGGAACTCCTACACCTGATAAACACCTTCAGCAAAGTGGCCGGATACAAAATTAACTCAAAAAAATCAGTAGCACTCCTGTATACAAAAGACAAAAGGACTGAGAAAAAAGACAAAAGGACTGAGAAAGAAATTAGAGAAACAACACCATTCACAATAGCCACAAATGACATAAAGTACCTTGTTGTAACCCTAACCAAGCAAGTCAAAGACTTGTATGAAAAAAATTTCAAGTCTCTGAAGAAAGAATTAGAAGAAGATATGAGAAGATGGAAAGATCTCCCATGCTCATGGCTTGGCAGGATTAACATAGTAAAAATGGCCATCTTACCAAAAGCAATCTACAGATTTAATGCAATTCCCATCAAATTGCCAACACAATTCTTTACAGACCTGGAAAGAAAAATTCTCAACTTCGTATGGAATAACAAGAAACCGAGAATTGCTAAAACAATCCTCTACAATAAAAGATCTTCTGGAGGTATCTCCATCCCTGATCTCAAGCTGTACTATAGAGCAACAGTTATAAAAACTGCATGGTACTGGCATAGAAACAGAATGGTGGATCAATGGAATCGAACAAAAGGCCCAGAAATAAACCCACACACTTATGGACACCTGATTTTTGACAAAGATGCCAAAACCATACATTGGAAAAAAGATAGCTTCTTCAACAAATGGTGCTGGTCCAACTGGATGTCTACAGGTAGAAAAATGAAAATAGATCCGTACTTATCACCCTGCACAAAACTGAAGTCCAAGTGGATCAAAGACCTCAACATAAAACCAGACACATTAAATCGGCTAGAAAAAAAAGTGGGGAATACCCTAGAACTCATTGGCACAGGGGACAACTTCTTGAACAGAACACCAAGAGCACAGGCTCTAAGAGCAACAATCAATAAATGGGACCTCATGAAACTGAAAAGCTTCTGTAAAGCAAAGGACACCGTCATCAAAACAGAGCGACTGCCTACAGATTGGGAAAGAATCATCACCAACCCTTTATCTGACAGAGGACTCATATCCAATATATATAAAGAACTACTTAAGCTGAAAAGCAACAAACCAAGTAATCCACTTAAAAAATGGGGAACAGAGCTAAAGAGAGAATTCTCTGCAGAGGAATATCGAATGGCAGAGAAGCACTTAAAGAAATGCTCAACCTCATTAGCCATTAGGGAAATGCAAATCAAAACAACCCTGAGATTTCACCTTACACACATCAGAATGGCCAAGATGAAAAACTCAAGGGACAACACATGCTGGAGAGGTTGTGGAGAAAGGGGAACCCTTCTCCACTGCTGGTGGGAATGTAAACTGGTACAACCACTCTGGAAATCAATCTGGTGCTTTCTCAGACAACTAGGAATAGCGCTTCCTCAAGATCCAGCCATATCACTCCTAGGCATATACCCAAAAGAGGCTCAAGTACACAAAAAGGACATTTGCTCAACCATGTTTGTATCAGCTTTATTTGTAATAGCCAGAAGCTGGAAACAACCCAGATGCCCCTCAACTGAAGAATGGATGCAGAAACTGTGGTACATCTATACAATGGAGTATTACTCATCAATGAAAAATAAGGAAATCATGAAATTTGCAGGTAAATGGTGGGACCTGGAAAGGATCATCCTGAGTGAGTTGTCCCAGAAGCAAAAAGACATGCATGGTATATACTCACTCATATAAACATACAATATAAATTAACCCACTAAAATCTGTACATCTAAAAAAAACTAAGCAAAAGAGAGGACCCTAATTATAATGTTCAATCCCCATCCTGAAAGGCAAAGAGGATGGACATCAGAAGAAAAAGAAAATAGGAAACAACCTTGGAACCTGCTACAGAGGGCCTCTGAAAGCCAGAAGAAAAGAGGAAACAACCTCGAAACCTGCCACAGAGGACCTCTGAAAGCTTCTGCAGTATAGACTGTCAAAGCAGATGCTGAGCCTGATGGACAACTGATGGGCAGAGTGAATGGAATTTTTTGTAAGAAGTGGGAAATAGTAAGAGCTGGAGGGGATGGGAAATCCACAAGGAGAGCAACAGAACAAGATAATTTGAACACAGGGAACTTCCCAGAGACTCATACTCCAACCAAGGACCTTTCGTGGAGATGTCCTGGAACCCCTGCACAGGTGTAGCCCATGGCAGTTCAGTGTACTAAGTGGGTTACATAGTAATGGGAAGAGGGACTGCCTCTGACATAATCTGATTGGCCTGCTCATTGATCACTTCCCCCTGAGGGGGGAGTAGCCTTACCAGGCCACAGTAGAGGACGACAATGCAGCCACTTTTGATGAGAACTGATAGACTAAGATCAGAAAGAAGAGGAGAAAGTCCCCTATCAATGGACTTGGGGAGTGACATGCATGCAGAAAGGGGAGGGAGGGTGGAATCGGGAGGGGAGGAGGGAGGGGCTTATGGGGGGATACAAAATGAATAAAGTGTAATTAATAAAAAATTAAAAAAAAGAATAAAGATGCATATTTTAAAAAATATGCCAGCTAACTCTTGTTTGGAAATTATGGGAACACTAACTAAAGACAGTCTGGTTATTCCTGGCATCACAAATTTGATTGAGAAAGATAGATATCCTCAAATTTTCTCCACTCTAGTTCCTGAAACCACAAATGTTTTCTACTAGTTAATGTAAGGAATGCTGTCCTCATGCAGAGTGGGTCAGGCAAATGAGTGTGAGAAAGAATGACAAAACTTTTAATGGATTACTATGTAATTATCTTGAAGGAATTTCAGAAAATGACACATCATCATTTTACCACATTTGCCTAAAATGTACGGCCTTCAATGGACAAGATACCCTTAGAAATTTGCTTTCAAACTGACCCCTGTATGAGGTTAGCTAACAATAGGACATTTTAAAAATAACTCACTATCAATTTCTCATTCACAGTAGCTGCTTATCACATTTAGCAAATATATATATATTATATATATTTTATATATAAATATATTTATATATAATATATATTATAATATATATAAATATATATATATATATAAATATATATATATATATATATATATTGCTAGCACCGTTGTGGCTACCAGCAGATATGAGAAGTACTTATATCTACTCCTCAACACTTTGACCCAAGTCATGCTAATAAAAATCTTTATCCTGCAAATATCACTAATAAAACTATATTTGTCTCTACCACATCGCATTCAGTATGCTTTTATTTTGCACATATGTTGTTACAGGGATTTCTCCACTCTTTATGGAAATGGATACCAATAAGAACACAGCTTGGGTTCAGACTAGGATACAACAGTAAAATCTTGTGTTTCTGGCAAGCTCCAAAGTTACAAAGTTTGTGCTATTGCCAAGAGGAATGTAGCAGCACAGATTGTTCCATTGCAAAGACTTTGGGAAAAGCATTTGTATTCTGTTTGACTTACTTGGACCCAATAAGGAAACCCATACCATACTTTGCTGAAGAAGTTGGCATTTCTCAAGACCCATGATAATCTCACAGGTCAAATATGACTATTTGAAACAGTAGAAATCTGACTCAATCTTGTTCATATACACCTACTATTGGTAAAAAGCAGTAATTTAGAAGCAATTTTGTTGGTGTGTAGAATCTGAACCCCAACATATTGAGGCCAGTGTAAGCAGTGCTGTATTGGGACACAACCTGTTCTCTATTTTAGCCTCCCTCGAACATTTGTAGTCACGGAACTTCCCACTTCTTGCCACCTGCTGCTGTTATTCTTCTGTGTAGGCTTTGCTGTGCTGCACCAAAGGCTGGAAATTTGTACATCTGCTCTAGAACACAGCTTGATATCTCATAAGTGAAAACTAATTTTAAGTCTCATACATGGGGAAACTTATTCTACTAATGCTAAAAGAAAATGTCTCAATTATTTTTCAGCTAGTCCAGAGTGCAAAAATCTCAAGTGCTGCTGCTTCATGTTATTTTTAAAATATCCAAATCAGTCTTTTAAAGAAGGATATGTAACAAAGGCAAATATTATCACTGTCATTGTTCAATTATTATCCTGAGTATTAATAGTGAATGTATTGCCCAAGTCCTTTTAATCTGGAAAATTTTGCAGAATGTCATTTTTTTTAGCTGTAATTTTATTTGAGCCTTCATTTTTTGAACCATATTTTAAGCAGTATAGCTTGTGCTTGTCAGACATTTTATACAGTTTTCAAGTTTTGAGTTCTCTTAACTTAAAGCTGATTTTTTTCTAAGTATATTCTAGTCTCATTAAAATCCACATGAATTTCATGGGATACTTAATTATTTTTATTTACGTATTTCTATTTACATAAAATAAAATTCACAGGTAAGTGAGTGTTGACGTTGTTGTGTAAAGTCTTCCTGGGAGATGTGCATAAATGTCTACTCACCCTACGTAGGGTAACAAGCCTAGAATAAAGCCATGTGCAGCTTGCTGACACATCATGTGGGATTACATACATGATGGGGGAAGTCAAAGTAATCCCACCACCAAAAGGTTACACACCAGGATGGATGGCAACTTCACTATAGCCCTATAAATAGAGTTCTCTCTTCAGGTAACTACCTATAATCTCTCACCCTCAGAGCCAGCATACTGTTCTGACAAAACGATGTGCAGCTGTGAGTAACGCAAAGGAGGGAGTGGCTAGAATCTCATGCGAGGGTCTAAAGATCCTTGTTATATCATCGTATGATATTTTGTTTAATAGTAGGGGTCATTTGCATGAAGTCACAGATGTTATGATTAAGGAGGTGATGGCTGTTGAGCTAAAGATATGTCTCAGCCAAGTGCTCAAAGATCTTGATGTGCAATCATGAGAAACTGATCCCAGATTCCTTCACCCACATAAAAGCGCCCTGTGGATCTGTAACCATGGTGGCAGGCTGAGGGGTGGGGTGAATAAAAGTGGATCTCCTAGGGCCGCTGGCCAGCGGCAATGGTGATTTCCTACTTTGTGTTCCCATCGGCATTTTGTCAGGGTCCCTTTTACCTTATGGTCAGCATTGACTTCAGCATTGACTGCAATTTCTTTTCTTGATGTTGCTGTTTTGGCAGGAGTGAGATAGTATATTCCTGTACTTTCGATTTGCATTTCTCTAATAGCCATGCATTAGCCATTTTTATTTTTTATATTATAATATCTTATTTTTATTAATTACAGTTTATTCCCTTTCTATCCCACCTGTAGATCCCTCCTTTTTCCCCTCCCAATCCTACCCTCCCTCTCTTTTCTCCACCCATGTCCCTTCCCAAGTCCTCTGATAGGGGAGGTCCTCTTCCCCTTCCATTTGATCCTAATCTATCCAGTCTCATCAGGAGTGGCTGCATTGTCTTCCTCTGTGGCCTGGCAAGGCTGCAACCCCAGGGGGAGGAGATCAAAGAGCAGGCCAATCAGTTTATATCAGAGACAGTCCCTGTTTACACTACTAGGGTACCCACTTGAACACTGAGCTGCCATTGACTACATTTGTGGGGGTTCTAGGTTATCTCTATGCATGGTCCTTAGTTGGAGTATCAGTCTCAGAAAAGACCCCTGAGCCTAGATTTTTTGGTTCTGTTGCTCTCCTTGTGGACCTCCTGTCCCCTCCAGATCTTTCTGTCTCTCCCTTCTTTCACAAGATTCCCTGCAGTCTGCCCAAATTTTGGCTATGAGTCTCAGCATCTGCTTTGATACTCTTCAGGGTAGAGTCTTTCAGAGGCCCTCTGTTGTAGGCTCCTGTCCTGTTCATGTTTTCCCCCTCTTCTGATGTCCATCCTGTTTGCCTTACTAAATGAGGATTGAGCATCTTACCTAGAGTCCTCCTTCTTAATTAGCTTATTTAGCTGTACAGATTTTAGTATTAGATTATTATATGTCTAATATCCACTTATGAGTAAGTATATACCCTGTGTGTCTTTCTGCCTTTGGCATACCTCACTCAGGATGATCTTATCTAGGTTTTGTTATTGTTGTGCTAAGTGGTTAACGGCAGGGTCTTGTTATATAGTCCAAGTTGGTATCCACCTACTGATCCTGTGGGCTCAGTTTCTTAAGGGCTAAGATTAAAGCATGCACAACACTTTCACTTGCATTTTGTTTCAGATCTTATAATAATGTTTTTGTCTGATTTTGAATCGATTTTTTTAATTCTTACTTTTTATATTCTGTAGTTATTCCACTGTGTAGATAGACCTAAATCCATGGAAGCCTCAGCTATATTGTTACCATGACTTTGATCCAGCATGAAGTTGTAGTATTCATGGCCTGAAGGTGACTACAAAACTCATCCATTTTTAGAGCACTGCCACAGTGCAGAGGCTGTAGGGAATAGCTCAGAAAAAGACGTTCTTACTTCAGGCTTTTTGGGAATGAATCCAAATGTATCCTGTTCCAGCATGTATAGTCTTTTCTGATTATTCTATTCTGTGATTGTCTTTTATCTACTAGAACCAATGAAATCTAAAATATTTTTAAAAGATGTTTTACAAAGATGTATATTGGGAAGAGTTCTTTGGAATTTTGAAGAAACAAAACGTGTGTGTGTGTGTGTGTGTGTGTGTGTGTGTGTGTGTGTGTGTGTAAATCTTAGTCAATAAGGGTTGAGTAAACTAACAATGGTCATTTAAACACTAGAGAAGCTGAGAACCTGGTAACTGCTCCTTTTAACAGGTTGATACCTCAGCAGACCAAGTATGGAGCAAAGGGCCCAGAATATTTTTGAAGAGTCTTCAGTACCTGTGGATCTTGCTTCAGTGCTTCAGTCTTGCTGTTCTTCAGTGCATAGTGGAAAAGAATAATCAGGGATCTGATGTCAGCAAAGAAGAACAGCAACATCAAGAGGAACCAGCAAGAAGCAAAGTCACTTGTTTCTTTTTGGGCTTCTTTATATATAGCTTAGCCATTGGAAAGTACATCTCACTCAGGTGAGGATACTGTTTTTCTTCCTTTAGTCCCTTCTGAAAATGGATCATGGACATTAAAAGTCCTGTTCAAAGGTGAGAAAAAGAGAATATATACCAGGATTTTCCCTGGTTTTCAAGAAATCATTGAATATTGATACTGTCTCATGTAAACTATCTCAAAAAATATTTTGCATTTTCAACTATGTTTTTAAAAAGTGGAATAGAAATTGCTCATTTTTAACAATGAAATGCAAAGTGAAAGCAATTCAATAGGCATTATATTGCAAGCTGTTTTAGTTCTTGTATTTATTTATTTGTTTATTTATTACAATTTATTCAGTCTGTATCTCAGCTGTAGCTCTTCCCTCCACCCCTCCCAATCCTGCCCTCCCTCCCTCTTCTCCTCCTATGCCCCTCCCCCTGTCCACAAATAGGGGAGGTCTTCCTTCCCCATCTGAACCTTGCCTATCAGATCAGGTGTGGCTGCATTGTCTTTCTCTGTGGCTTGAAAAGGCTGCTCCCCCATCAGGGGCAGGTGATCAAAGAGCCAGACACTGAGTTCATGTCAGAGACATCCCCTGTTCCCCTTACTAGGGAACCCACTTGGACACTGAGCTGCCATGGGCTACATCTATGCAGGGGTTCTAGGTTATCTCCATGCATGGTCCTTGCTTGGAGAAACAGTCTCAGAAAAGATCCCTGAGCCTACATTTTTTTGGTTCTGTTGTTCTCCTTGTGAAACTACTGTCCCCTCCAGGTCTTTCTATCTTCCCTTTCCTTTATAAGATTCCCTGTACTCTGCCCAAAGTTTAGCTATGATTTTCAGCATCTGCTTTGATACCCTACTGGGTAGAGTCTTTCAGAGGCCCTCTGTGGTAGGCTCCTGTCTTGTTCCCTGTTTTCTACCTCTTCTGATGCCCATCCCATTTGCCTTTCTGAGTGATGGTTAAGCATCTTACCCAGGGTCCTCCTTCTTGCCTAGCTTCATAGGTGTATAGATTTTAGTATGTTTATCCTATATTATATGGCTAATATCCACTTATACGTGAGTATATACCATTTGTGTCTTTCTCCTGCTGGGTTACCCCACTCAGGATGATCTTTCTTAGTTTCATCATTTGCCTGCAAATTTCATGATTTCCTTGTTTTTTAAATGTTGAGTAGTATTCCATTGTGTAAGTGTATCACAATTTCTATACCAATTTCTCAGTTGTGGGGCATCTGGGTTGTTTCCAGATCCTAGCTATTATGAATAAAGCTGCTATGAATATGGCTGAGCAAATAGACTTGTTGTACACTTGAGCATATTTTGGTTATATGCTGAGGAGTGGTATTGCTGGATCATGAGCTAGCACTCTTCCTAATTTTCTAGGAAAGGATCTTCACAAAACTTATGTCTGACAGAGGGTTAATATCTAGAATATATAAAGAACTCAAGAAGTTAAACAGCAACAAATCAAGTAATGAAATTAAAAAATGGGGTACAGTGCTAAACAGAATTGTCAATAGAGGAATATCAAATAACAGAGAAACACTTAAAGAAATGCTCATTGTCCTTATTCATCAGGGAAATGTGAATCAAAACAACCCTGAGATTTCATTTTACACCTATCAGAATGGCTAAGATTAAAAAACTCAAGTGCTGGAGAGGATGTGAAGAAAGGGAAACCCTCCTCCATTGCGGGTAGGAATATAACCTTGTATACCCACTTTGGAAATCAATCTAGTGCTTTCTCCAAAAATTAGGAATAGTGATACCTCAAGAACCAGCTGTTTTAGTTCTTTTTTTAATTAATTATTATTTTATAAATTAGTTTATTCACTTTGTAACCCAGCTGTAGCTCCTCCCTCATCATCTCCCAATCCCACCCTCCCTCATCTTTTCCCATGCCCCTCCCCACAGAAGCTGCAACCATAATTCCTAAGTCACACATGCACTTACATTGTTACCCATGTCTTCTTTTATTTTATTAATTACACTTTATTCACTTTGTATCCCCCCCATAAACCCCTTCCTCCTCCCCTCCTATTCCCACTCTCCCCTCCCCCTTCTTCACTCATGCCCCTTCCCAAGTTCACTGATAAGGGAGGTCCTCTTCTGATCTTAGTCTATCAGATCACATCAGGAGTGACTGCATTGTCATCTTCTGTGGCCTGTTAAGGCTGCTCCCCCCTCAGGGGGAGGTGATCAAAGAGCAGGCCAATCAGATTATGTCAGAGGCAGTCCCTCTTCCCATTACTATGTAACCCACTTGGACACTAAACTGCCATGGGGTACATCTGTGCAGGGGTTCTAGGATATTTCCATGCCTGGTACTTGGTTGGAGTATGAGTCTCTTACCCACGTCTTCTTAACTTACTGAATTGGTTAGAATCTCTGCCGATCCTTTGTCAAAGAGCAGGAGTGATAAACAGATTTTATTGGACTCAGTGCAAGCATGAGAATAGCACTGAAACTCTGGATGTAGCATCTTCATTCATGCTTGAATAGACATTTTTGAAAGCATGAGGTGCTTGATTAGGTATAGATGGTTCTCTCATTTCAAACCACCACAACAAAACTGAAATTTCTAATAGTTCTATCATATTTCTTTTCTTGATTGTCAGATGGAAATTTTGCTTTAGGGTGAGTATAGGACAACAGAGGAACTTAAAGAATCCTCACAGATCTAATAATAGAGCAGCTTTAAACTAGAAAATACACACACCATCACCACCACCCCTCTCCTCTGAGATGATTTTTGGATACTTTGCATTGGCCATGGTTGTATAGCTGCATTGTCATGGCCATATATGGGCAATTACAGAATAAAATAATTTCAGTCCTTTAAATATTTTTTCATCTTTATTATTACTACTATTATTATTTACAATTTATTCATTGTGTATCCCACTTGTAGCCCCCTCTCATCACCTCCCTGTTTTATCCTCCCTCCCTCCCTCTTCTTCCCCTATGCCTCTACTCTACTCCCCTTATAAGGGAAGTCCTCCTCCCCTACTCTCTGACAGTAGCCTATCAAGTGCCATCAGGACTGCCTGGATCCTCTGTGGACTGGATAGGTAGACACACCAGGGAGAAGTGATCAAGAAGCAGGCAACCAAGTTCATGTCAGAGACTGTCTCTTCTCCTATTTCTAGGGAACCTACATGGACACTGAGCTGTATATGTGCTACATCTGATCATAGGGCCTTGGTCCTCTCTATGCATGGTCTTTGTTGATGCATCAGTCTCTGCAATCCTTCAAGGCCCTTGCTTTACCTATGTCCTCCTTATATAAGATTCTCTGTGCTCTGTCCAAAGTTTGACTGTGAGTCTCTGCATCTGCTTTGATCGCCAACTGGTTGGAGTCTTTTTGAGGACAGCCATGGTAGGATCCAGTTCTGTTCTTTCTTTTCTACTGCTTCACATGTCTATTCTGTTTTCCCTCCTGATTGAGAATTAAGCAATTTTCCTGAGAAAAGATCTTCACCAGTCCTATATCTGACAGAGGGTTAATATCCAAAATAGATAAAGAACTCAAGAAATTGAATACCAAAACCCCCAAATAATCCAATTTAAAAATGGGGCACAGAGCTAAAAAGAGAATTCTCAACAGTGTAATACCGAATGGCAGAGAAACACTTACAGAAATGCTCAATGTCCTTAGTCATCAGAGAAATGCAAATCAAAACAACGGAGATTCCATCTCATGCCCATAGAAATGACTAAGATCAAAACTCAGGTGAGAATACATGCTGGCAAGGATGTGAAGAAAGTGGAACCCTCCCCCATTGCTGGTAGGAGTGCAAAGTTGCACAACCACTTTGGAAATCAATCTGGCACTTTCTCAGAAAAAAATGGGAATAGTGCTACCTCAAGACCCAGCTATACCACTCTGATCTTTAAATCTTAAAACGGTTTCTTTGAACTGAAAACAATAACAAAAAGTTGGCCAGAGAACATTGAACACAAAAAATTACATGTTAATATAAAACACTAATAATATCTCCAATTGAGATCCCTCAATCATTGAGAAAATTCACAATCTATGCAATTGTAAGACTGAAGTATTTTGTGATATCCAGTTGTTAAATTCTATTACCAGTGACTAAAACAATGTTTTAAAGAATTTATTTTATAGTCACCTGTTCTGGTTATTTCATATGTACTTGATTTAGTCTTTGTTCAACTTTCTTAAGTCTGCCACGAGAAGGTGTTATGCATCTTGGAAGAGTCCACTGAAATTTAAAGCACAGAGACTTCCACAGAGATGCATCTAAATTAATTTCAGAGAAGGGTTTTCTCCAAGAATGCAAGATTCACTTAGCTTGGTACTCTTATTTTAAGGAAGTATATCACACAGATAATATAATTATTACCTCAGATTAAAACAAGATAGAAAAATCTTCAGTGAAACACCTCTGAGAAATGTACTTGGGAGGAAAGTGAATGAGCTGATGAGCTATGGAATGAAAATGGTTGATACCCTCTTACCACATCTCACAGCATCATGGTAGCCATGAACTATATTCTAGCATGATAATATTTTTTGTCCTGATAATGTGAGATATGTGATCTTATAACACACATATTAGTATTTAAATGTATAAGACACACTGGTTAACATATTATTTATACTTTACATACACATGTATATACTATATAAATAATAGCTATATTTTCTAACTGAAATTGGTCCCTTGGTACTAGAAAATCCTGAATCCAACTCTCAGGATTTAATATTTTTAATGTTCTTTTATATGCATTACCATCCATGAAGTCTTTTCTGAAAGTCAACTGCAGGGAACAGGACAAGAGCCTACCACAGATGACCTCTGAAAGACTCTACTGATTGAGGTATTGAAGTAGAGGTGAGACTCATAGCCAAACTTTGGGCAGAGTACAGGAAATCTTAGGAAAGAAGGGAGAGATAGAAAGACCTAAAAGGGACAGGAGCTCCAAAAGGAGACCAACAGAGCCATAAACTGATCCCTGGGGGCCCTGCAGAGAATGATACCATAATCAAGGACAACGCATGGAGAGGACCTAAAACCCTGGCTCAGATGTAGTCCATAGACTCAGCTCCAAGTGGTTTCCCTAGTAAGAGGAGCAGGGACTTTCTCTGATAAGAATTCAGTGGCAGGCTCTCTGGTCACAGACCCCTGGAGGGTGCAACCTTTCCAGTCAATAGAGGAAGACAAAGCAATCAGTCCTGATGAGACCTGATAGGCTAGGGTCAAATAGAAGGGGAGGAGGACCTCCTCTCTCAGTGGACTAGGGGAGGGGCATAGGGAGAGAACAGGGAGGGAGAGTGAGCTTGGGAGGAGACTAGGGAGGAGGCCGCAGCTGGGATATAAATTGAATAAACTGTAATAAATTATAATGATAAATAAAAAATCATCACAGCAGAAATGTTTCCATTACTTAAATTATTGGTATCTAAAATGGCCCAGTTTTTAAATTCTTACTAAACTGAATGTCTTAAGAAAAAACAAAATCTTAGTTGAATGACAGCAGTTGTTCTTACTGTTCTTGCTGTTACTGGCCACAGAGTTGTCAAGCATTCTTGGGTATCAGCAACATTTGGAGACTGTTGTACTCATCAGTTCCAATCTTTAAAATGTACCTTTTCGTAAACTTTTAGAATTAGGAACACAAATCTGATTGTTGTACAACACAAATCTTGAACCTAAGGCTCAGGGATCATGGCTTTTGATAAGAGCCAGAGGAACAGGGGTATTTTTTTATGAGACTGTATCTTCTACTACTGTCACAAAAGCTATAACCATACAATCTTATTAACATGATAATATAAATGATAGGCCTGAAATTACACCATAGACACGCAAAAATGGTAGAGAAACTCTGAAGCCTAGATGAGAACTATAGGCAACCAAAAAATGATACAGGTTGAAAAAATAGTCTTCGTCAGGGAAAAAAAAACAACAACACACTAATTGTGTATATAATACCAAGTTGTTAGCCTTCATATTATAAATCTAAAACATACAAATAGAGGAAGTTGTATTTACATATGTGTGTGTATGCATGTGTGTGTAAAAGAGGCATAACTTTGAGAGAGAACAAGGATGGTAGATGTGAGGTGTTGCAGGGAGAAAAGGGAAGCAGGAAATGATATGATTGATTACATTTTATTTAAAAATAATTTATTAAAAAAAGATTTGGTAAAATTTTGATGAATCAATTTTCACATAGATAGATTTAAATAGATCTTTTGTAAGGAAATGATTTATGGCACAGAACAAAAGTAGATGATTTGGCAAGTTACAATACTAAAAACATGAACTTCCAATATCACAACAAAACGGTGGGAGATAAGCTGGAGAAACAGCAAGACTAGCAAAAACAATTGGCCCAGTGTACAGGAGGATTGTGTAGAAGGGCATGTGATCATATAAAATCAAGAAGTATTTGCCTATCCCAGTAACTAAGTGGGACTGGCAAGAAGGAAATAAATACAAATGTACTAAATTCAAATGGAACTGCACTGCATATTCCAGGGATGTCTTATAAGATTGTATATCATGCCATGTAAGAATGCAAAGATATGAAAAGGTGATTCTCCCTGAAAGCAGAAACAGGAGAATGGAAGAAACACCCAAAGGAAACCCCTTTACAAAGCAGAATCAGATGCAGTCTGATATTTGTTTGAGCACACTCACTGAGTTCCATGACTGAGCATCTGAACGTGACTACACAGAACCTTATCATGATAGATGTACATCAACGTTCAGACTCACTGAATAATATGTTTTGCTTCCCCAATTTATGTGTAATCTTATCAAGGGTATATACCAGTGGCTAACTTTTACTCAGTTATAAAAAAACTGATTACACTTTCTGTAAACACACCAGTAGAATTCTGAATAGGAAAATAATCTTGAAATTTAAATAGAACCAGAAACACACAAAACACAAGTACTTGAGAACAAAACAAAACAATATAAAAACTGAAAAAGGTAAAACAAACAAAAACAAACACAAGGAAAGCATTATACTTGCCAAATACAAAAATATGCTATTCCAAATTTCCTCTTAACTAAGGTGCTCATGAAAAAACAGATGTATAGACAAATAAAACAGAATAGAGAAGATAGGATAAACCATGCTCCCATGAAGCCATTGTCTATATGATTTATAGAATAGAAGAAGAGAAAATGGACTCTATACATATGATAGAATTCATAGATAAAATACATAATAAACTCCAAAAGCTCTCCAGTAATAAATACGTCAAGTAACAATTTGTGAAGAGATCTGAACAGACATTCCTATAGCCATGTATGTGAAAATATATTCAACCTCCCTGATTATTAGAGAAATCCAAATAAAAACCACAACAGTGAATCATATCACCCCAGTAAGTTTACATGTTATAAAGATACCATGTGGTTGAAATAATTTAGAGAAGTGGAAATTTTTGTACAATACTGATGTACATATACATTGAGACAAACAAGGAAAAGAGAATGGAGACTCCTCCAAAAATAATCTCACCACTGGGCACAAATCCAAAGGAAAATAAAACCAGTTCATCAAAAAGACATCTGCTTTTCCCTGTTAGTTGATATAGTAGCTAAGGAAAGAAAACAATACAACTGACTATTGAAACATAAGTGTCTAAACATGTGTAAATATAAAATACTATTGTCATAAAAATTACAAAATTTAGCCATTTACAGCAAAGATTTATCTGAAATCATTATGTTAAGTGAAATAAGCCAACCACATGAAATTACACATATGCTGAACCTTACAAGAGTCCATCTCATGGAATGTGGGATAGAACAAAAAAACAAAACAACAACAACAAACACCAAAGCAAAACATAATACCAGGAACTGAAGAGTCAGGGAGAGGGCAAAATGAGGAAAACATGATTAATGAGTTCTAAGTCACAGTTAAGAACAAAATCAGTTCTGGTAAATTCTTATGATAATACTAGGTGTACATTTATTATATAAATCAGATCACTGATAACTAGAATTTCCAAGAAAGAAAACACCATATAAAAATGGATTCATTGGTATATTATACAGACACTAAAGGATGAAATTGTACCAACTCTCTAGTCTTTTCCAGAATATAGAAGCAAAAGAAATACTTTCTAGTGGCCATCACCATTCTAATACCAAACTTCAATAAAATTGTTATCACAAGGGATAATTAGAGATAGATACTTCTCATAAATATGAGTTCCAAAATCTGCAATAAAATTTTAGCCAACCAAATTCAACAATATATGAAAATATTTTAATATCATATCAGTCATATTTTGACAGGGTGCAAGGCTGGTTCAACATTTGAAAATCAATTCATGTAATTCACCATACCAATGTCTAAGAAGGAAAACAAATTTATGAGTGAGTAAAAGAAGAAAAAGCATTTTAGAAGATTTAATACCCACTATTGATAAAATTATCAGCAATTAAAAACTAGAATGGATATACCTCTAGATGATCAGTTGTTGCAAAGGATTGTTTTAGCAATTCTGGGTTTTTAGGTTTTCTATATAAAATTGAGAATTGTTCTTTCAAGGTCTGTAAAGAATTGTGTTGATATTTTGATGGGAATTGCATTGAATCTGTAGATTGCTTTTGGAAGGATGACCATTTTCACTATGTTTATCTTACCGATCCATGAGCATGGGAAATCTTTCCATCTTCTAATATCTTCTTCAGTTTCTTTTTTCAAATACTTGAAGTTTTCTTTTTGTCAAACACTTATTTCATTTGCTTGGTTAGAGTCACACCAAGGTACCTTATGTTATCAGTGGCTATTTTAAAGGATGTTGTTTCCATAATTTCTTTCTCAGCCTTTTTGTCTTTCATATACAGCAAGGCTACTGATTTTTTTTTTAGGTAATTTTGTATCCAGTCACTTTGCTTAAAGTGTTTATCAGCTGAAAGAGCTCTCTGGTTGAAATTTTGGGGTCACTCATGCATACTATCATATGATGTACAACAGAGCAATAGTAATATAAACTACATGGTACTGGCATAGAACCAAAATGGTAGGTCAATGGAATCAAATAGAAGATCCAGAAATAAACTCACACACCTACAAATACTCGATTTTTGACAAAGAAGCCAAAACCATACAAGGGAAAAAAAAAAAAAAAAAAAAACAGCATCTTCAACAAATGATGTTGATCTAACTGGATGTATACATGTAGAAAGAAATGCAAATAGATCCATATTTATCACCTTGCATAAAAGTAAAGTCTCAGTGGATTAAAGACCTCAACATGAAACCAGACACACTAAACCTGTTAGAAGAAAAAGTGGGGAAGAGCCTTGAACTCATTAGTAGAGGAGACATCTTCCTGAACAGAACGCCAACAGCACAGGCTAGGAGATAAACAATCAATAAATGGTACCTCATGAACCTGAAAATCTTCTGTAAAGCAAAGAACACTTTGTTCTGACACTATTGTCAGAACAAAAGGACAGCCTACAGATTGGGAAAGGAGCTTCACCAATCCTATAAATGACAGAGGGCTAATATCCAGAATATATAAAGAATTAAAGAAGCTAAACACAAACAAACCAGATAATCCAAATTAAAAATGTGGCACAGAGCTAAACAGAGAATTCAAAATAGAGGAATATCGAATGGCAGAGAAAAACTTAAAGAAATGCTCAAACATCATCAGAAAATGCAAATCAAAATGACCCTGAGATTTCACCTTACATCCATCAGAATGGCTAAGATAAAAATCTCAATTGACAACACATGCTGGAGAGGATGTGGAGAAAGGGAAACCCTCCTCCATTACTGGTGGGAATGTAAAATTGTACAACCATTTTGGAAATCAATCTGGTGCTTTCTAAGACAATTAGGAATAGGGTTTCCTCATGATCCAGCCATATCACTCCTAGGCATATATCCAAAATATGCTCAACTATACAACAAGGACATTTGCTCAACCATGTTCATAGCAGCTTTATTCATAATAGCCAGAATCTGGAAACAACCCAGATGTCCCTCAACTGAGGGATGGATACAGAAATTGTGGTACATGTACACAATGGAATACTACTCAGCAATTAAAAACAAGGAAATCATGAAATTTTCAGGCAAATGGTGGGATCTAGAAAAGATCATCCATAACAGAATGAAGTTACTTCAGAAGCAGAAAGACACACAGGGTATATACTCACTTATAAGTGGATATTAGACAAACAATATAGGATAAACATATTAAAATCTGTACACCTAAAGAAGCAAGGAAAGGAGAACCCTGGGTAAAATGCTCAATCCTCACTCAGAAATGCAAATGGGATAGACATCAGAAGAGGGAGAAAACAGGTCAGGAGCTTACCACATAGGGCCTTTCAAAAACTCTACCCAACAAGGTATCAAAGCAGATGTTCAAAGTCATAGCCAAATTTTGGGTAGAGGGCAGGGAATCTTAGGAAAGAAAGTGGAGAGAGAAAGACATGGAGGAGAGAGGAGGAGAGCAACAGAACCAAAAAAATCTGGTCACAGGTGTCGTTTCTGAGACTGATTCTCCAACCAAGGACCATGCATGGAGATAACCTAGAATCCTTGCACAGATGCAGCTCATGGCAGCTCAGTGTCCAAGTGGGTTCCCTAGTAATGGGAAAAGTTTCTATCTCTGACTTGAAGTCAGCGGCTGGCTCTTTGAACACCTTCCCGTGATAAGGGAGCAGCCAGTCCTAATGAGACCTGATAGGCTAAGGTCAGAGGGAAGGGAAGGAGGACTTCCTGTACCAGTAGACTTGGGGAGGGGCATGGGAGGAGATGAGGGAAGGAGGGTGGGATTGGAAATGAATAAGGGGGTGACAGCTGAGATACAAAGTGAATAAACTCTATTTTATTTTTAAAAATAACTAAATTTAAAAAAGAAAGAAAACTAGGAGTGATCTTCAACTGGAAAATGGGTATATATAAATAGCCCATGCTGTACTCAAAAAGATGAGGCTCTTAGAATCATTCTTCGTAAAATCATAAGAGTGCCCTCTTGGCTTTTTCTGAAAAAGCCTCATGGCTTTTTCTGAACACAATTCTGGGAGGTTATACATATAGACATATTAAAAACACACAAATACAAGTAGTTTTACAGATGACATATTTGTATTTGTAGAATTGTATAAAATAAAAAACCTGAAATTCCTAAAATAAACAATTTATTCCAAGTTCACACAATTTAAGGTTTATATCTGAAAGTCAACCCTTTTCTTAGGTACAAGACATGAACTAATAAAATTATAAATTTGTGGTTTTAAAAGCATCAAAGCTCCCGTTCATCTTATTATATTATTGTATCTATTCACTTTGTATCCCGATTCTTAGATAGTGTGTGACCCCGAGTAAAAGCAATGGACTTTGTATTTCCAAAAATCAGAAGAAATTACATTAGAAGATTTTCCATAAAAAAACAATAACTGACGGTACAGTTATGTTATACAGTAAGCATGTGTGTTTGAATATCATGTTGCCCATCACCATATTCAACTTCTATGTTTTAGTCATCAGTTTAAAATAAATATAAATCAAATAAAAATACTGACAAATTAAGATGGCAGCATTATTGAAACATGCTTGACCAGTAAATAGTTCATATGAACAAATTTGTATTTTTCTTTAGGGTACAATGTGTGATGGATCTCTAAAACCAAGGGAATGTATATATATATCTCCCATACTCCATAATAGTTATTATTAATTTATAATTAGAAAGTTCATTCCCCTTCCTCTGAACTAACACAAACTTCATTTTCTTCACACAGTTAATATAAACATATACACACACTTGTGTACATGTTGCATGATTCAATTTGAAAATACATACATTATTCACCATTCCATGTTCAATATCTAGAATAAGACTTAGCATAAAACAAATATTTTAATGAAAGAAACAGGAAATACTAAAAGTACATCATAGAGCAAAGGATAGCATATACAATGAGAACACATTTCTAAGGTCAAAGATGGAATAGTGATCTAAAAAATATAAAAAAAACCCCTAAATTGTGATATGTCATTTTTTAATCTTAATTTTATTTTTAATACTGCTTAAATTTATTTTAAAATAGTTTATTTTCAGTGAATGAAATTATAATTTAGGAGTTGTTGAATATGATCTCTTTTTATTTGTATAGTATGCCCCCCCATGGCCTAGACACAGAGGTCTTGTCATGTGTCTGTGTTAACTAAGAGACGGTTACATATTTTCTGGAATTAAGATTTGATTATGAAAATGGCCTAGCAATTCACTGTAGGCCAATTACCAGTAATGATCAGATTACTGATAACCCCTTTTTCTTGATAACCCCTAACACTGAAGTTTTGTTGTTGATATTGTTTGTTTGCTTGTTTATTAATGTTCAAGGTCAGAAGCAAAAAAGCAAAAACATTTCTTTGTTAAATATCCCGACATGTAGTTACGTGGCTCTTAGGATGATGCTCTTACATGCCAGCCTGAGGAACCTATCCAGTCTCTATGCAGCTAACAGAATTGTGCGCATTTCTGAAGTCTTGAAGAAAAACTGATTTCTCACAATATCTAGTTTTTGTATTGTGAACAGCAAATAAACTAGTACATTTGAGGAGGATAATTGAAACCATGAAGGGGAAATGCAAAAATGTCTTATTGTTCATTGTGGTAGGGATAAGATAAATATATAAGACTAAACTAGCTTAGAGAGTGTTGTTATTAGAAATACAACACACACTATTTTCGAACAATGACAAAAGCAAAGGTCTGCATTTATGGGCAAAGTGGGAACTAATGATACTGTAGACTAATGTTAGAAAGTCCCTTAATCTGTTTCTATTTCTTTCATTTAAAACTCACAGATACTCTGAAAATTAAATGCTTTCATCCCGCTTACAAAGGAAGGCTCCATACTCCCTGAGGAATAACACTCTCAGAGAAAACAGTTGGCGAATGGTTTAACAGAGTACCAACAGCATCTGATGCCAAGGCTGCCTGCCATTCCTAGCCATATGGGCTTCTAGGGGAGAGAGAAGAAGGTCCAGGTGCAAGCAAGCAGCTGAGGCACAGAAAACAACAAGGAAGCGAATGGAGCTTAAATGCAGATCCTCAAGGTCCTGAAAGTCATGCAGAGGAGTGTTTACTTAAAGGCCTGTGGGTTTAAATGGGAGCAATTGAAGCATCTCAAATGCTTTATTTTCAGAAAGCA
Source organism: Psammomys obesus (assembly GCF_907164565.1). Classification (NCBI taxonomy): domain Eukaryota; kingdom Metazoa; phylum Chordata; class Mammalia; order Rodentia; family Muridae; genus Psammomys; species Psammomys obesus. The sequence continues at coordinate 24,114,614 of NW_026585504.1, read as the reverse complement.
CTGTTTTCAGAAAAGCTGTTAAGGCAAAGGTTCTACAAATATGCTAGGTCCATCCATCCTACAGTGGTCTACTTTTAGAAACTGCATGCCCCAGAGAGGTGACTCATGCAGATTAGGATTTCACTGTTGGGGCATGCATTTGGGGAACTCTAAAGACTGACGGATAAAGAAAGAAAAGGTAGACTACCAGGTTGAGGGAGGGAGGAAAAGACTGGAATTTATGTTATCTCCATGTATTTTAAGGCCTTTTAAGTTTTGTCAGGAATCTGTGGTGGACAAGGATAGGGATGAAATTCTGGACAAGAGAATGTGCATGTAACAAATCCCTTTCTCTGTGACTTTACACTGGCTGTTCCCTTGGGCTGGACTGATCTGTATGCATTTTATTACCTCATTTCTCTATAAACTATACTCCTTTAGACTGGACTGAAGAGTTAGCACATTTGTGAAAATGGGTCTGCCAGTTTAGTTTGATTCTATTTCTTTCTTATTTATAATATTTTTATTGATTATTTGGAAATTTTGCATCAGGAACCCCAAGCATATCTACCACCCAGTCCTCTGAGGACACACGCCTGTGACTCCCCCAAAAAAAGAGAAAGAGAGAGAAAAAAAGAGAGAGAGAGACCCAAATATTCACTGGAGTATGGCATATGGTCAAATACTTGGTGGCCAGCATCTTAAATAAAGCTGAGTCCTTCCCCACCAGCACCATTGCCATAAGCGATCAGTTGTGGAGAGGTAATCTTTGGCATACTTATCATAATTTTTAAGAGTCCTCTTCCATGACATTTTGTGTATGTTGTTACCTTTTTTTTTGGGGGGGGGAAGTAAAGGTGGTAACAGGGGGTGTCACAGAAGCCTTCTATGTCCCTCTTTCTCAAGTATGAGTCTGTAGTCATCATTACCACTGCAGAAGTAGCTTCCTTGCCCTTTACAATCATCAGGAACACGGACCATGAGCTTGTAGTCCCCAGCATGGTCTCCAGTGGCAGTATAGAAAGCAGTACAGACCAAGGACTCCAATAGCACCCTCTGCTGTTGCATGTGTAACAGACACTGTCATAGCCCTTGACAGCAGCACAAGCCAAGGACCTCAACATGGCCTCAGGCTGCAGCACAAACCGTGAATGTCTGCAAGGACTTTGGTAGTAACATGGGCCGGAGACATCAAGACAGACTTGGGCTGCAGTGGAACCTAGACTTTCTGTGACAGCATGGACTCGGACGTCTTCGTTCTATTTCTAAATGACACTATCATTCTTCATGGTTCTCTTATTTTTCCTTTTCTGGGCTCTGTCCTGCACTAATAGGAGAGGCAGAAATCTTCTACACAAATAACATCACTGTTTTTCTTTTCTTTTCTTTTCTTTTCTTTTTTTTTTTTGTTTGTTTTCTTTTGTTCCTGCTCCCATCCCCCACAGGGTGCGTCCTACTTGGCTTTTTGAGGAAACCTTTCATCTGCTTACTGTCATTCATCTTTGTAATTTCCAAAGTACCTGGCACACTTACTTTCATTAAATCCTAATCCTAATCTCACATGTGATTATGTATGAGATACCATGTGACAATTTTAAAATACAAAATTTCATAATATTCCACATGTAAAGAGGCAATATAATAACATTAAATAATCACCCTTTTAATTGTATTTGACCAAAAAGAGAATTTTAGTACAATTGTACAATTGTACAGGGTTTTGCTTTTTGAGTAGTAGAACACTGCCTCTTCACATGAAATCTACTTTTTACCATTCCCACACAGTTTTTCCTCCATTCCTTCCAAAGATAAAACCATACTCCCGGGAATCTCTTGCAAATTCACAGAATACATGCCATGATTACATACTGGCTGAGTGGCTATTTCATTTCCTGCAAACATCGACTACCTTAAAAATCACCTGTGTTACCTACTGCTTTACAAACTTTAAGAATATAGCCAGCATATTGGGCAGAGAGCATGATGCTGGGTTCACTCCCCTTAATGGACTGTAAGCCAAAGCTGTCACTTGGCATTACCTGGTTATTTTTAGAGTGCTCTTCTCTTAAATATTTAATGAGCTTTGAAGATTTTAGCCACATACTTGTTATGCAACACAGTACTATTGTATGTACAGAGCCTTTATTTTCTAACTTGTTTTCTTACTTATCCTTTTAAAAATTGAAAAGTTGAAGATAACAGTGTCTCCTATTTGAATTTGAACATGGGAACTGAGAATGTCAGAGATAAGATAAAAGTATCACAATCTTCAAGAAACTGGACCCTCTCCAATAAATTATCCAGGAGCTCTTTTCATTTTTTCCTAAAGTTATGCACAATATAGTAATATCTTGCAAAGGTATACCCTAATTGAAAGCCTTAGGTATATTTGCATAGGTTCATTATTATTGTGAGTTCTAAGTTCTAAGTTGTCTCGTAGACATCAGTCTTTTGTCAAACTGTCTGCCTGGAGTACAAAGCAGAAATCTTGGTTCTAGGGGACTGGTTGGTCATTTCTGGGCACAGTCATCTTTTCTCCTTACGTATCTTACATCTACGGCAGCCCATTTCACATTTCACATAGGAGTAAAACAACATGAGACATTTTTCTATGACTCTCTTATATTTCTTTGATATGACGTCTTCTAGGTTCATCCTCGCTGATTCTAATGTTAGGGGTCTTCCTTTTTTTTTAGAGATTGATAATAGAATGGCCATTACTCAAGACACGCGATTGGGTGGTTAAGAAAAGGAGCTGGGAGTTAAGTGATCCCCGAGGTCGCACCTTGCCAAGGTCTCTGTGGTCCCCAGCTCTTGCCCCCTCGGTCCTGCCTCAGCCTTCCTGCTGCCTGCACCACGGGCTTCAACTCTGACTCTGCTTGCGAGTTGAGTGGATTGCCGCCTTCATATTTGTTGCTGGCTCTGTTGCTCTTGGGTTACGTGGCTTACAAAAAGTTCGACGTTAAAGATAATAACCCCAAAGCTATAGTGAGCCTTCAGGTCCAAAAAGACAACCCAGGGATGGTGAATGCCTTCGACATGGAAGAGCTGGGAGATAAGGCCGTGCTGCTGGAGGTTCAAAAAGTTCCTCTGGAGAGATGGCTGAGAGGTTAAGAACACTAGCTGTCAAAGGTCCTGAGTTCAATTTCCAGCAACCACATGGTGGCTTATAACCGTTCATAGTGAGATCTGGTGCACAGGTATTTTTTATGAATTATAAATAAATATTTAAAAAGTTTCCATTCTGTGATGGGGATCACATAGAACACAATGAAGGGGAACAGCATGGGACCTCTGATCATCAAAACAAAAGAAACTTGATGGACATTTACGAGGATGCACCCAGTGTGTTGTGATAACACCTGATCATTTAATTAGAATGGAATCCACTCGGTTTGATTGGCCTCTCTGAGGTCTAGATGTTGTTGGTAACTTGCAAATCAAAACTTTCATATTCAGGGCATCAGCCTTGCTATTGAAACTCTGTGGTACACATTTGTTGAAAGACGAAGAAAAGCCTAAACCAACCTCATGGTATACATGTTATTTTGGTCTTCTAAGGATCCGTTCCTTTAAAATATGGATCTTAGAATACAGTTGTATCCTGAGTTTAACATATTAAATTAGTCTCAAAAATAAAAAAAAAGAATAAAGAAAATAATTTTCGTCCAGGGACCTTTGGAAACTGAGACGTCTTTAGAAAAAATATTGGATCCAGGTTTGGTTATATATTGACACTAGTTGTGACTTTCTGCAGAAAATTGTGAAAATATATAGAAACCAATCTAAAATGCTTAATCTTTTTTGATATTGATGAGACATTTCATATTACTGCTTTTTCATAAGATAAAGTTTGATTGGTTTTGCCATTTGATATATGTTCCAACTAAGAGCATTTAAATTTTTTCATATGTTTATTGATTTTAATTCTCTCAATACACTTATATAAAATATTAAAATAATTTTTCAGATAGAAGATAATTCATTTTACAGAAAGTGTGACAGTCCACACAAGCTCATGCCAGACTGAGATAGAAGCTGACCATGAAATCCCAACCCTAGCTTTGAATATATTGTTAGCTATCTGCTAAAGAGAGACAGAACGAGAGAGAAAGAGTTTTCTCTAAGAGTGTAGCTTCCTCTTAGTTGACTAAACTCTAGTAGAACACAAAATATTCAAAAATATTTGGGCAGCACAAATAGGTCTTGATGGGTTTTCTTTTGTTTTGTTTTGTTTTGTTTTAGGTCAGTTGGGAAGTAGGAGTGGATCTGGAAAAAGCTGGGGGATGAATATCATCAAAACGCATAAGGAACTCTCAAAGAACTTACAGATTATTTTTAGCAGAGTATTTAAGAACTACGTAAGAATATGCCATCCATAGTGGCAAAGTCAGAGTAGTATATGATGAAACAAATGATTCTGATCTGGAGGGCTATGTCCTTACTTATGAGGGTTTAAAGAAATAGTGTGATTTCATTAAGCCTCATTTTCCCCATGATTATAATACAGAGTAAGATAATCATGAAAGTTCTATGATTTGATGGCTTTGCGAATGTCATGGGTACTATTTTGAAACCATTTACTCTGACTAGATTTGGAGATCATTATAAAAAATCAGTTATCATATCATATAAAATATCCTAATGTTGACCATGTATTAAAATTTATGTACTATAAAAGAAGCAGGAAAAAAAAAAAAAACAAGTGATTTATGGAGATTTCTTTGCAACAAAATTGTGGAGTTGTGATTACTTTTCAGTATTCCAGAATTTAAATCAGCTTTCTCTACCAGTTGGTGAAAATATTTCCTTATTTGTAATTGTCTTTTAAATAAATGTTAAAATGCTGACAGTAGATTAACTGAAAGTAAGTTCCCTTTTAATAGCTTTAGGGCAGAAGGTTTCCTCTAAATGTCAAAATAATCTCTTTTGTCCCACCAAGTAACAAAAGCATAACAGTATGTTTAAGCATTTATTCATGTAAAGTTCTGAAAGTACCTTTTCAGGTCAAAGACAACTTTGAAATTTTATCTTTGTCTTTTAAAGAAAATAAATGAGATTGATACATTTACTGTATGAATACTGTTTTATTCTGATTTATTTCCAACATCAAATACCTTCTGATCATTCAAAGCTTTAATACCAACTGTTACTATGGTTACATAATGCAATTTTAACCACTATGCCTCTCTTAGAACTTTAAACAAATAGATTCTAGACACCTTCAGACATCTGTTTCTACTGTGGAATAGAACAAAGAGCTCTTTACTGTATTTTGTTAGAGGGACTGTTTGCCTTTTCTTCTAGACACTCTGCATATGTGTGTGTGTGTGTTAATAATACATATAATGATATAGATATTGCTTGTTTTTTTTTTTTTCTTTCATTGATCTTGATCTTTTTTTTCCAGTGAAGACATGATGCAGTACTGTTAAGTTGTGCTGTTTTTCAGAAGCAAAGGCCAGGAAATATTTGCCTTCCCCCACTCCGATTTATGTAGGATCGTGCTTTGTAATGTGATTCAGGGTCAGTTGAGGGTAGCACTGGGTAATAACGCAGCCATAAACAGTGTTCAATGCCAGAGAGAAGTTGAAACAAGTGCTCTGGAAAGATCAGAGAAACACAAACATCTAGCTGTCCTGTCATTAATAATTACCTAGAATTAGAAAATGTTTTCAAAATTATTTATTTTAATCCTTGCCAAAGGCCTTTCTTCATATTAACAGCTGCACCAGAGTTCCTAAGACATGGAAGAAAAACTAAATTTAACTATGTAGTTTTAGAATTTGCACATTCTTTTATATGGTTATGTATCAAACAATAATTTGTTTACGTGACATTATCTCTAATTTGAAAATTAAGGAATGTTATTTTTCAGGATAAAATAACAGCTAGTGAGTAAGAAAGCTAGGCTTGCGACTAGCCTAGAAGAATCAAATCACCTCAAAGCTTTTCAGCTTATTGGTAAGCATTATTATTATTATTATTATTTTTACCTTTTTCTTTCTACAGCTTATTTTTTTTTCAGGAAAGAAAAAAAAAGAATGTAGTGCCATGTCATAGCAGATTATTTTAGCTACAAATTGAGGTTTAAAAAAAATCCTCCATGATCAAGGATAAGCTGATAGGAAAAACAGGAGAAAACTTAGCAATACATAACATATCTCTACAAATACATAACCCATAGATTCATGTTCCAATACTATAGCTGATATACATAAGGCACAAAATAAATGTCAACAGGATAACTGAATGAATGAGTAATATTCCTTGGTATGGCTAGGTAGTACAAATTGTCACTACAGTGTAGTAATCATTCCTACTTATATGATTAACTATTTTCCTGATTATAAACAGAGTTCACAGAGTTTGTTCATGTTATTTTTCTGCCAAGAGTCCATTCATGTTCAATGAAATGGAATTACAGTAATATAGAATTAAAATTAGAGTAATTTGTTCTCCAAACTGAGAATATCTTGGTTTCATGTATATGGTTATATTGAAAGCTAGAAAGTAAAAGTCCAGTCACTTTCTTTATATCTCCTGGACCATATCTCAATCAACAGTGACTTCTCCCTAATTTCGGGGATACTACAGGAGCTACTTACTTATTACCTACAATAGTTTGAATAAGAATGATTCCCATAAGCTCATATATTTGATGCTTAATAACCAGAGAGTGTACTATCTGAAAAGATTAGGAGGTGTGGCCTTGTTGGAAGAAGCATGCCACTGGAAGAGGGCTTTGTGATTTTCAAAAGCCCAAGACAGGCTCAATGATTCTCTTTTTCTGCCTGCTGATTCAGACATGGAACTCTCAGCTACTTCTCCACTACCAGGTCTGCCTGCGTGCCAACATGCTTCTTACCCTTATAATAATGGACTAAACCTCTGAAATTGCAATCAAGTCCCAATTAAATGTTTTACATTTAAGAGTTTCCATGGCCATGGTGTCTCTTCACACCAATAGAACACTGACTAAAACAGAAGTCTTTGGTACCCAGAGTCGGGTATTGCTGTGACAGGCATGATCATATTGCTTGTTGACAGACATATATATGCATATGTGTGTATATATGTATGTATGTATGTGTTTGTGTTTATGTAGACATGATTATACTTACATTATCAGGGCAAGTCCTCAAATCCTGGGCTCAAATAATGTTTTTGTCACAGTTTTTCAAGATTTGAGACATCAGTTACACACCTGTGTCCAGCTTAAAACTAAATAATTATTAATTACTATGAACTGCTGCTCCTGTCAATCTGTCAAACAAAATTAGGTGATACTTTGATGGTCTAGTGTTCTGTAAATGCAAGATTTTTCAGTAAAACAAAATTTCCCAAATATTGTGGTGGGCATTGATGATGCTATAAAAACAGAAATGGTTATGGTGGGATTGGTTATTTAGTTTGTCATAGTATGTGAAAGGTGGTAAAATGAAAAAAATGCAGAGGAATGAAAAGGTATTTGAGAAAATGAAATAGAGGAAGTCAATATCAGAGAGTAAATGCGAGATGATTTCTCTTTTCACTCACAGTTTAACATCCATTCAATACAAAGAAAACATGAGTGCCACTAAAATCTCACAGAACTCTACTACTGGAAATATTCTATGCTTAGCATTAAAATTGTCTGCCAGCTAAAATATTACTTCCTATGGGCTCCATAATTTTGAAAACACTTAATAAAAGACAAGCCTACCTGTCTTACTTTTTTTTTCTTCAGGTTGTGCTAAAACTACCTTCACAGAAGCAACTTCAGAGGGAAATGCTGTCCTTTATTTCACAGTTCAAAGTACAGGAAGGTGAAGGGAGTAGGAAACTGAAGCATCCAGTTACATTGTGTCAAGAAGCAGAGAGCAATGAGCATATCTAGTGATTGTTTTCTCCATTTATACAGTCCCCATTTCCCAGACCACAGACTAGTCCTAGTTAAAATCCTAGTCTCAGATCAGTACAGAATAGAGATAATCCCTAATCCAGACATTTGTCTCTAGGATGTTTTCATTTCTATCTAGTCAATAGTTACCTCTAAATATTAAACTACTCTAATGCCAAAACAGTGAATAGTTCCTTGATGTCTTATTTTTTTCCTCCCTTTTGAACTCTTGTGACTATTTTGAATAATTATATCCCAAGTCAATTCACTCAGCCTGCACTGAAATTTTGGCAAGGATATCAGAGACAGGGACCACAGGCTCACAGGCTTTTTAATGATGATATGTGAAAAGTATGTCATTTATTTTAAACCTCTTTGAAATTCTAGAATTTTAAAGAGTATATACAAAATTAGAATTTCAATATTCCTTAACCCTTTATTCAAGAATAAAACAATACCTCTTCTAAAGCTGCAAAAAAAAGAAAAGATAAAGCACAATAAAATGTAATTGAGATATTCAACTTTCAGACAAAATCAGCAAACATGTGGTATTTCATACATATTCATAATTAGAATGTAAGACTTTTTCTTAGGAATGAAAAATTCTTTATAACTGTTAATCAAGGCTTAGGAAGTCTGTAAGACTATCCATAGTAACCCATTTGCAAAGTGTTTTTAAATAAGGAGCATCTATTGACTACAAGTAAAGAAGGATATAGCACCTATGACATGGTAAACATATGGCCGGGATTGTAAATTGTTAATTGCCCGCTCTTTATTTTCTTCTCCCCTTCTCTCTGTTGTACTTGCTCTCATGCTCTCCCTGCCTTCTCTTCAACCTCACTTTCTCACTCTATGCCTTCTATCTAAGACCCTAAAACTATACTCATGAACCTGCAACAGCATAGTCACCTAAAGAATATTTGTAGAATTCCAACAAAAGTTGACACAGATAGGGAAACCTCTCAGAGACCCAGCCCCAGCTACAGGGTTAACCAGTATTTGGCCAGCTCTGTCTCAGCTGACTGCTCATTTCACAATTGTTCAGCTCTAGAAATGTATTCATTCAGGCAACACTGAACTGATTCAGCAGACTGTATTTAGGTATTTATTTGTTTGTACGCATATGTAACAGCAATGGTTAAAGAAGAGGAGGCTCATGAATTTGGAAGAGAGTGTGGCAAGTACATTGAAGGAGCAAGAGGGAGAAAAGAATTGGAGTATAAAGTAATTACATTTTAATTATTTTGGTTATTTAACCAAAAAACAAAATAAGTAAATTTATTAACATAACAAACAAAATTATTCCAAATTTCATTGTCTCAGAAAAAAAAAATATAGGATTTATTTCAAAGCAGTAATTTATACATTGTAAAAACAAAACCAGTGACAATCTCTTTGCCTCAATCTCCCTAGTGGCTGGATAACAGGTATGTTCCATCTTGCCAGGTCTGAATTGAATCTTAAAGATTTCAGTACAAATTGACAAAATTTACCATCAAACCTCTCAACAAAACAAAATAAAACACAATGTACAGAATGTCTTCCAATATTTATTCTGAGTTCTAACATTATTAGATATCAGATTATATTTGTCTGAAGTGCATATGACAGATTCCTGTTTTGAAAACCCTGAAAAACAAGGCTACATAGAAATGTGTTTTTAAAGAGGCGTGTGTGTATGCACATGTCTGCACATTCACACACGTGCACATTTTTATATTGATTTTAACATACTTAAGTCTCTCCATTCATATATTCTTGGATTCCCACAATTGGGGAACATGAGCTGTAGGCATTGTCTTCACATTGTATCTATGGACAGAGCATGTTAATAAAAGATGATATTCTTGGAATGCTTTTCATGTTTCACTTAAAAAGCAATCTTATAATCTTTGAGTATCAGTCACCTCATCTTGAGATGAGAGGACTATCCCATGCTTACCACACACACTGTTCAATGTGCTTTGAACATCATCTGCGTTATTTAAACACTCAACATATTTTTAGCTATGATTTGATATGTAGAGATCTAGTGTGAAGGGAAGGTATTTTTGAAAGACTCTATTATTCACTTGACAATCATTTATTTTGTGCGAAGTTATGTGGTAAATCCAAGAGAATGAATATATGTAATATTGTTATTATCTGCAGAAAACTTAGAGATGTCTTGTGAACAATAAGAAATGCTAAATTTAAACTATTCTGTCAAGGTCTTGTGTACTGTGTATTCAAATGCTGATTTCTAGGTGAGATCTGTTTGCAGTCAAGATGTGGGCAATGCAATTTCTGTGAAGAATCATCCTCTCTCAGTGTTGTGTAAAAATTGTTCTCTATCATTTCTGGTTGGTTAATAAAAAAGTTGAACAGCCAACAGCTGGGCAGGAGAGTTAGGCTTGCACTTCCAATCCCAGGGAGTTGTGGATGGGATAAGAAGTTGGAGGAAGGGGGGGAAAGAGAAGGACTCAGGGACAGAAGGACATCACCACGAGGAGGAGCAATGAAGAGATCACAATGAGGGAGCAGCCATAAGGACAAAGATGAGGCAGAAGCCGTTTATTTTACACTACACTATTTTGTAAATAACAAAGGAGCAAATTTCAAATCCTATCTTTTAAAACAGCACTAGACCCTTATTTTTTTAATCTCTATGTTCGTAATGAATAATGGAAATTGCTAAAACAGATCCATACACATACAACATATTCATAAGCAAATTATATAAACCATTATTTGAAATGACACATTTTTTACTTAAGTAGATGTAATCACTCCTAATGATTATATAGAAAGCATACCATTGTGTGTGATGGAATGCATGTTGTGTGTCAAGTAAAACAAAAACAAAGAAAAACAAATCAAGCCTGCAACAAGCAAACAGAATGTGAAGGGTAAGCATAGCAACTTGACCCACTCCAATTTAAAATGCTGAAATGCCTCAGAGTATTAATTTAGAGATTAAATGCTAGTGGTTTCAGACACACTGACCCATGACAGACAGGACAGCTGTATTCTTGTACTTACAGTTGATATGGTTGCAAGCCAAAACCTCCCTCATCTCCTCCCAATCCCACCTTCCCTTCCTCTTCTCTCCCTATGCTCCTCCCCTTAGTGGACTTATTAGTCCACTAATAAGTGAGGCCCTCCTCCCCTTCTATTTGACCCTAGCCTATCAGATGTAGCTCATAGAGGCAGTCTCCAACTAGGGTCCCTAGTAAAGGGAACACGGGGGCTGTCTCTGATATGGACTCAGTGGCTGGCTCTCTGATCACCGCCCCCTGGGGGGTGCAGCCTTGCCAGGCCACAGAGGAGGACAGTGCAACCAGTCCTGATGAGACCAGTACAAGAATGTAAATGAATGAAGACGCAGGAAAAGGCGTAATCAATGAGAAAAGCAATGGATTAGAAGTTCTGAGAGAATTTTACTCATATTCATTACTCGCTACTACTTCATACTGATTCAACTCTCTGTGTGGTTTGTTTGTTTGTTCACAGCCTACGTAATAACGTAGAGTAGCTGGGCTAATTTACATTCCCACCGGCAGCATATAAGAATTTACTTTTGTCCGTATGTTTGCCAACCTTTGTTACTTGTTTTCTTAATGATCATCAACCTGACTAGGGTTACTTCTTTAGTTTTAGAAGTTTAGAAATAAATTTTCTTTCGTTTTAATTTGTAGTTCTGATGGGTAATGCAGTTGGGTATTGCATTGTGTTTATTTGGACATTTGTATTTCACTTTTTGTGTCATTGTTTTTTTTTCATTAATTCTTTTATATGTATGTGTGTGTGCATGTGTGTGTACATTTATATCCTAAATACAAAAATACAGCCCTGTATAATCTTATGTATGTTTTACTTTTCTTTTTATTTATTTATTTATTTATTTATTTATTTATTGTAAATTTTGTATTAATTACACTTTATTCATTTTGTATCCCCCATAAGCCCCTCCCTCCTCCCCTCCCAATCCCACCTTCCCTCCCCTTTCTGCATGCATGCCACTCCCCAAGTCCACTGATAGGGGAGGTTCTCCTCTCCTTTCTGATCTTAGTCTATCAGTTCTCATCAAAATTGGCTGCATTGTCCTCTACCATGGCCTGGTAAGGCTGCTTCCCCCTCAGGGGGAGGTGATCAACGAGCAGGCCAATCAGATTCTGTCAGAGGCAGTCCCTCTTCCCATTACTATGTAACCCACTTGGACACTGAACTGCCATGGGCTACATCTGTGCAGGAGTTCTAGGTTATCTCCACGAATAGTCCTTGGTTAGAGTATGAGTCTCTGGGAAGTTCCCTGTGTTCAAATTATCTTGTTCTGTTGCTCTGCTTGTGGAGTTCCCATCCCCTCCAGCTCTTACTATTTCCCACTTCCTACATAAAATTCTATTCACTCTGCCCATCAGTTGTCCATCAGGCTCAGCATGTGCTTTGACAATCTATACTGCAGAGGCTTTCAGAGGCCCTCTGTGGCAGGTTTCAAGGTCGTTTCCTGTTATCTTCTGGCTTTCAGAGGCCCTCTGTAGCAGGTTCCGAGATTGTTTCCTATTTTCTTTTTCTTCTGATGTCCATCCTCTTTGCCTTTCAGGATGGGGATTGAACATTTTAGTTAGGGTCCTCTCTTTTGTTTAGTTGTTTAGATGTACAGATTTTAGTGGGTTTATTCTATGTTGTATGTTTATATGAGTGAGTATATACCATGTGTGTCTTTTTGCTTCTGGGACAACTCACTCAGGATGATCCTTTCCAGGTCCCACCATTTACCTGCAAATTTCATGATTTCCTTATTTTTCATTGCTGAGTAATACTCCATTGTATAGATGTACCACAATTTCTGCATCCATTCTTCAGTTGAGGGGCATCTGGGTTGTTTCCAGCTTCTGGCTATTACAAATAAAGCTGCTACAAACATGGTTGAGCAAATGCCCTTTTTGTGTACTTGTGCCTCTTTTGGGTATATGCCTAGGAGTGGTATGGCTGGATCTTGAGGAAGCGCTATTCCTAGTTGTCTGAGAAAGTGCCAGATTGATTTCCAGAGTGGTTGTACCAGTTTACATTCCCACCAGCAGTGGAGAAGGGTTCCCCTTTCTCCACAACCTCTCCAGCATGTGTTGGCCCTTGAGTTTTTCATCTTGGCCATTCTGATGGGTGTAAGGTGAAATCTCAGGGTTGTTTTGATTTGCATTTCCCTAATGGTTAATGACATTGAGCATTTCTTTAAGTGCTTCTCTGCCATTCGATATTCCTCTACAGAGAATTCTCTCTTTAGCTCTGTTCCCCATTTTTTAAGTGGATTACTTGGTTTGTTGCTTTTCAGCTTGTGTAGTTCTTTATATATATTGGATATGAGTCCTCTGTCAGATAAAGGGTTGGTGATGATTCTTTCCCAATCTGTAGGCAGTCACTTTGTTTTGATGACAGTGTCCTTTGCTTTACAGAAGATTTTCAATTTCATGAGGTCCCATTTATTGATTGTTGCTCTTAGAGCCTGTGCTCTTGGTGTTCTGTTCAGGAAGTTTTCTCCTGTACCAATGAGTTCTAGGGTATTCCCCACTTTTTTTTCTAGCCGATTTAATGTGTCTGGTTTTATGTTGAGGTCTTTGATCCACTTGGACTTCAGTTTTGTGCAGGGTGATAAGTATGGATCTATTTTCATTTTTCTACCTGTAGACATCCAGTTGGACCAGCACCATTTGTTAAAGATGCTATCTTTTTTCCAATGTATGGTTTTGGCATCTTTGTCAAAAATCAGGTGTCCATAAATGTGTGGGTTTATTTCTGGGTCTTTTGTTCGATTCCATTGATCCACCATTCTGTTTCTATGCCAGTACCATGCAGTTTTTATAACTGTTGCTCTATAGTACAGCTTGAGATCAGGGATGGAGATACCTCCAGAAGATCTTTTATTGTAGAGGATTGTTTTAGCAATTCTCGGTTTCTTGTTATTCCATACGAAGTTGAGAATTTTTCTTTCCAGGTCTGTAAAGAATTGTGTTGGCAATTTGATGGGAATTGCATTAAATCTGTAGATTGCTTTTGGTAAGATGGCCATTTTTACTATGTTAATCCTGCCAAGCCATGAGCATGGGAGATCTTTCCATCTGTTTTACTTTTCATTCAATTGTTTTGATTCCTCCTTTATTTTTCCAGTAATTAATTATTCATTATTCAACAGCGCTTTGTTTTACTGTATAAAGATGTTTATATTGGAGTGTCTCTTTGCTGTTGATTTATAATATTATTGATATAATATTATTATTATGATGTTGATGATATGCTGTTTCTTTACATTTATGCTGTGTGTTTTATGAGGCTGTGTGCACACTAGTTCAGTGTGCATATGTTCAGAATTGTAATATCCTCTTGATGGATTGTTTCTGACTGATTATGATTTAAAGTCTATTTTATCAGACAGTACAGAGAATGACGACTGTTTTATTTTATTATTTGTTATCCTTTGCTGTCTTCCCAGCTTTCACTTGATTGTATTAAATGATATACACATTTAATTAGAACTATGAATGCTTTATTCTTCTCTACTCTTATTCCAAGTTGAATTCTGGTTCTTGATTCAGTATAATTTCTGATTTTTCTTTGCTTGTTTGCTTGTTTGTTTTCTTTTCCAATTTAGCTCTTCTCTAAAATAACTTGAGAATGCTATAAAAATATATTGCCTGACATGTTACAGATCAAATTTTCACAGTCTAAGTTCAGCTAAGCCAGATAGAACCATCATATAAAACAGTCAATCAAAAGCATTTACCAGTCCTATAGAGCCACAACAAAAAACTGGAGTGAACGAGCAAGTAAGACGGCTCAGCAGGTAAAGACCTTGGGTTTGCAAGCTCAATGACCTGGATTCAATCTCTAGGATCTCAGTGTGAAAGAAGAAGATGGCATCCTACCAGCTGTCTTCTGACTTCCACATGTGTGCCATGGCATACATGTATACACACAGAGAGACATTTTTGTATATTTTTCTATTTTATTGCTTCAAGGAAGTAATCTTTGAAAAATTATAGGAGGTTTCACCTCCACTATTTCTCCAATATCTACCAGCAATATCAACCCAACGTTGAGCTGTTTTAATTTTTCTCCACCCAGGCAAGTCTGTGTTGCCCTACTACTCTTGAGAGTGATGACAAACATGACTATATTTGACTTACCAAGTGTCATATCATTAAAGTAAACTGACACTCCCTCATTTAACAAGTGCAAATGGTGTAAGTTAAGATTCTCAAATATAAGCTCTTTCTTCACATGACAGATATAATATTCTACTTCGGCATTTTTTCTATGAGTATTTATGTGGTACATTGTAGAATGTTAGAAAATCTTGGTGAAGATAAATTAAGTTCAAACAAAGATGTTTGAGCATATCTTGAATATAAAAATTAATTTTAATGTGCTAATTTTTATTATTAATGCCTATCCCAGACGTGATTTGGCAATGGTAAATATTATTAAGAAACTTTCTTAGTTTGAACATTGAACTGTTTTGGCTTAGAATATATAATTGGATTTTTTGTATTACACTTTGGAAAATGAATCTTATGTTAACATTTCCCTAAACAATACTCAAGCTTTTTGAAAATCACATTTATAGGCATATGACCTCAGGCACCTGTACATTCAGAGATGGAGACATCAAAGATGAAAGGCAAATTCTCTTTCATTATTACAAAATGCTATAATGACTCAGAATTGCTTATACTTAGGGAGGAACTGTATTTCTCCAACTGCTTCCTAGTTAATGCCATTGATTTCATAACTAAAAAGGCTACTTTCCCAGCTTGAGTAATATATACATCTAATTATATAAGCAGTGTAATTTTTGCACATCATTGGAGCACTCTCAAGGTGACAGATAATACAGTTCAAAACTGTTTAGGTTCATAACTGCTATTGCTTTCTTCAGATGAAAAGGTGATTTCTTAAACTGGTGACTAATTTCACATCCAAGAAATGTTTAGGGACAATAGTCTGTTTCAATAACTTGCTTCATCATTTTTTCTGTTTCTTATTGTCTTATTTAACTGATTTTAAAAATTGTCTCAGGAGCCAGCCACTGAGTTTATATCAGAGACAGTCCCTGTTCCCCAGGGGAGGGAATGGCAAGGGGCAGCCTTACCAGGCCACAGAGGAAGACAATGCAGCCAGTCCTGATGAGACCTGATAGGCTAGGGTCAGATGGAAGGGGAGGAGGTCCTCTCTTATCAGTGGACTGGGGGAGGGGTATGTGAGGAGAAGAGGGAGGAAAGATGGGATTGGGAGGAGACAGATGGGGCTAAGGCTGGGTTACAAAGTGAATAAATTGTAATAAATAAAAATAAACAAATAAAAGGGAAAAAAGAATTAAAATGTTTCAAGAAAGAAGTCTTTTTTTCATGAAACATTTTAATTCTTTTTTTCTCTTTTATTTGTTTATTTTTATTTACAGTCATTTTGATCTGAGATGGCTTTAGAACAGAAAGGACCACTGTGATGTAGAGATGCTCTTGCCAACTAATCTCTGGAAAACACAGCAAAGTGAAGAGAGGTTCAAGATGACGGTTAGTTAAAAACAAAACAGAAAAGAAACAGCCACTGCTCCAAAAGTTATCATGCTGTGTGTTCATTGTTTGGATACTGTTCTTAGAAGATCAATATAACTCAAATTACTGTACCAGCACTAATTTGGAAAACAAACAAACAAACAAACAAAAAAAACAGATACATTCTATATTTTTGTTGTAAATTAAATTAACAAACTGTTTTGTTTCTAATTATACTGGTGACACATTTGTATAAAAATACATATATTTGTGTAATAACTAACCTCCTGATTTCTCAAATTTAGGAAGATTCAAAAGAGAATGTATGTTTTTATAAGTTAGAAATGGTAACCCAATTTTACCTTTAAGATGTGACTTCAAAACAAATAATTTACAATCAAAAGTTTTCTTATGGCAAAGGTATACACATTTTACATTTACATTTAAAAGTAGCATGCCTAGTGACCCCCCTACTAGAGACTCATAAGTTCTTTGTCAATATTGAAAGCTGCTCGGTGTATTACTGACGAGACAGTCCAAAGAATAAGAGCACTGGCTGCTCTTCCAAGGACCTGGGTTTGATTTCCAGCAGTCACATGGTGGCTCATAACTCTGCATCATTCCAGTTACAGAGGAACGTGTCACTCTTTATTGGCCTACATGGCACCAGACATGCATGTGGTGTGCAAACATACATGCAAGTAAAACAATCATACATATAAAAAAATCTGCCTTGTTGAAAATGCCTCTGTCTGTTATTTTGAAATGAAAAGTTTGGTACCAGGACTTTGTTTTTGAGACTATTCTAGATGAGACACACAAGAATTAAGGCCTAGACAGCAATGTAAGAGCCAGGTTCTACTGACTATCAAATGACAGGAAATGAAATCACTGTTTCATGAAATATTTATTATCCATTATGGGTCAAGTATTGTGATATGCCCTAACGAACAAGGCAGTCATATTTCCTTTCCAGTGGGATGAAACAGATAACACAAAGTCAATAACTACATAAATAATTCCATATGTCATAAATAAAACAAAATGTAATGATGGGATTGGATCTGAAGTTCAATGATATGAATGCTATTTAAAAAGATTAGTCGTGCTAGGAAAAATACTATTCAACGTGTGGTATTGAACTGATACGTGAATATGAAAGGAGTTAACTATTTGGTATTAGATAACTAATTGGTGTGTTCTTCCCTGGGTAAAACTATTTCTTTGACTTTCAGTATCCCTTAGTTGCCTGTAATTTTTTTTTTTCACTTTAGCATGTCTACTGTGTTTGTCCTTGTTCACCTCATGTACCGGTCAGCCCTGAAAACATCCAGATAAATAACATTATACAGACTCAGTAGTTTTCACTTATGCAGTTAGTAATATATATGTCTATACATATACTTTATGCAGCTAAATTATAAAAAACTGAGGTCATGAATTTGAGATATACAGCAAGGAGGATTATGCTGGAGGCTTTGAAAGAAGAAAAGGGAAAGTGAAAATTATTTAATTATATTACAATATCAAAAATAATAGAAAAATTTAAAAGGAAAACAACTATTGATTTTAATCTTGGAATTCAACCATTCACCTTTGCTTACTAGTTGTAACCATTAATTTAATCTATCAACATCAATTGATTTAGAAGCACCACAAAAACTCACCTCTGGATTTGTCTGTGAGAGTGTTTCCAGAAAGGTTTAACTGAAGAAGAAAGACTAACGCCAAGTGTTAGTGGAAGTATTCATGTTCAGAGGCAGCAGCCTAGAGAAAAGAACCTGATCAGAAGGAAGGAGAGGGGGACCTCCCTTATCAGTGGACTTGGGGAAGGGCATGCATGAAGAAGGGGGAGGGAAGGTAGGATTGGGAGAGGAAGAGGTAAGGGCTTATGGGAATAAAGTGTAATTAATAAAATTTAAAAAGATTATAATTTTTTTAAAAGTTTATAAAATCCATATTGAGGGTCTGATTAAAATAAATGCCTTAATTTGCCTATTGAGAAAAAAAAGAAAAGAACCTGAGGAGCAGTATCTGTCTTTCTCTGCCTTCTGATGTGGGGACAATGGTACCAGCTGCATCAAGCTTTTACTAACTTGTGTTTCTCTGAAAACAAGCCAGTTCTTCCTTAAGTCATTTTTGTCACCGCAATTAGAAAAGTAACTAAATATATATTTTTATTGGCCCATATTAATATTTTCCCCAAGATTATTTTTCTTTATTTGTATGTTTATGAGTCTATGATTATGTGCCATGTATATACTGGTGCTCTGGGAGTCCAGAAGAGGGCATCATCAGATCTCCAGGATCTGGGTTTACAGGTGATTATGATAATCTTGTCATAGGTGTTAAGAACTGAACTCAGGCCTCTGGAAGAACAGCAAGCACTCAACCACGGAGTCACCTCTCCAGCCCTGTCTACCTTTATAACAACTGTAAACTTGCGCTACTTTCCACTGAACCATTGCAAGTACAAACATTTTCTTGCCTTCTCTTGGAGAAAGTGATTTTCCTAGTTCATTTTTTCAATCATACTATACATATGGTACTTATATGATCACATGATTCCAATAAGGCTAAATATTAATTACTACTGCTTAAAAAATATTATCTTCCAATATGATAATTGAACATCATCTAACATGAACTGTCATCTGTCAATAGTTAACTAATGTACAAATTTTGCTCTTAGTCCACAAATCATTACAGTAATAACAATTGTACAGGAAGATCAGTTACCAATCATGTAACATTTCAAAAATATTAGAGACTGACCACTAAAAACTTCTTGGTTTACATGACCACACACAGAAAAGTATATAGTTGTATAACCTTTGAGGCTCAAAATGACCTACCCATAGGGCCTTTTACAAAGGTGGTTAATCAAAAGAGATACTAAGAAAAATATAATTGTTGGTTCTATAGAAACAGTTCAGATGGAGGTTGGAATTGATCACAGAATATTATATCCTTACATAAAATTCTGAAACAATAAAAAATATACTGATAACAGAGATAAAATTTCAACTTGATATGATTCCCTGCACTCTGCTCAAAGTTTGGTTATGAGTCTCAGCATCTGCTTTGATACACTGTAAGTAGAGTCTTTCAGAGGCCCTCTGTGGTAGGCTCCTGTCCTGTTTCTTGTTTTCTCCTTTCTAAGACCTGGAGAGTACAGGAGCTCCAAAAAGAAGAGCAACAGAACCAAAATATCTGGGCTCAGGTGTATTTTCTGAGACTGATACTGCAATCAAGATACATTCATGGATATAACCTAGAACCCCTGCTCAGATGTAGCCCATGGCAGCTCAGTATCCAAGTGGGTTCCCAAGTAAAGGGAAGAGAGACTGTCTCTGACAGGAAAGAAAGTCAATAGCTACTAGGAATGTGGACCTTTTTAGAAGTAGTTCTCTGATATGAACTCAGTGGCTAGCTCTTTGACCTCCCTCTCCTTCCCCCCCCCAACCCCAAGGAAGAAGCAGCCTTGCCAGGCCACAGAGGAGGACATTGCAGCCAGTCCTAATGAGACCTGACAAGCCAGTGTCGGATGGAAGGGAAGGTGGACTTCCCCTTACAGTGGACTTGGAGAGGGGCATGAGAGGAGATGAGAGAGGGAAGGTAGGATTGGTATGGTATAAGGGACAGGGCTAGAGCTGGGATACAAAGTGAATAAAATGTAATTAATCTAAAAAAATAAAAATTTAATTAAAAAATATTGCAACTTGAAAACAGTGTCTTAGCTCCTGATATAAAACTCAATTTTAAAACATAAAATTATGAAAAATGTAGCTAGGAATCATAGAAGATTCAAATATCTATCAAATATTAAATATTTATTGGGAACTTGTTTTTGTGGATGAATAAATTTCTGGAGATTTGCATGCATATATTCATAAAATATGTGAATAGAAATTTAATAGGCACACATAAAATTAGAAAATGGAATATATTTTTACCATGATCAAATTGCAGCATGAAGTATAAATGTGTAAGACACTCTAATGAAATTATATTTATGTATTTCCTAACTTCAGGGGAATTTATTATCAGGTAATTTCATCCCTTTAGAAGCCTCAGTGTACATACTCAGAATAAGATGATAATACCCTTTCTAGACAATTAATCCCAAGAGCCCACCATTGTGTAAGCAATTCCTCATTAACTATAATATTACTATGCAGGTCATGACACTAAGTGATTAAAACTGAAAATTATTATTGTTCCCCATCTATAATGTTTTTATCTAATATTTTCCCTGATGTCCAACCTCTTTACGGGAGTAATCGGTAAAAGGCTTGAACAAACACGGATCTTCAATAGTTTCACACATATTTCTGCCGTGAGTCCTTTACTTCTAAGATCTACCTTGAATCAAACCATCACTCACTTCCACAGCCATTGTAAATCTCTAATATTTTTTATTCTTATTCTTCTCTCATACATCTCAAATGCAGCCTCCTTCCCCTCACTTCTCCTAGCCCGCAATGCCTTCATTCTCCACCAAATCCAATATGCCTACAGACAAGAGCGGACTTCCCAGTGGTATCAAGCAGACTCAGTATAACACAGTGCAGTAAAGCTAGGAACAAATCCTCAGATCAAGTGTCAATGAGGTAACCCAGTAGGAGGACAAAAAGTAAATCTTTAGTATTAAATATATTCTAACAACTGCACTTGATACTTATCACTAGACTAATACTCAACACTTAAAATTATTTTTGCTGAGCACATAAAAGTGAGAAAGAACAACTTTTATTTGAATGGATGGGCACTTTTATTTAAACCTAATGAAGTGTTTCTGTAACTCAAAACAAAAAAAAATTAATATATTTGTCGGTAGATGCTCTATAACCACATACTCACAAATATTCATGTGTATCCCTTTGGCTCTGTCAATGAAAGTGTGTTTAAATAAAGGGGAGGAGGACCTCCCCTATCAGTGAACTAGGGGAGGGGAAGAGAAGGAAAAGGGGAAGGGAGGGATTAGGAGAAGACCAGGCAGGGGACACAGCCAGGATACAAAGTGAATAAATTGTAACAAATAATTAATGAAAAATTTAACAAAATAATTTCATGAATGCTCGCGTGTTTACAAATCTTTAGAGTTAGATAAATAACACAAAGCTTCTAGCTAGTAAAAACCAATTTATAATTGATTTCATGTCACATTTGATTTTTTTGTATTATTTGAAGAAGTCTATAGTACAGTGGCCCTCAGTCTTCCTAATGCAACCCTTCACTACAGTTCCTCACCTTGTTGTGACTCCAGAGGTAGAATAATTTTCATTGCCACTTCATAACTATAATTTTGCTACTGTTATGAATCATAATATAAATATTTGTTTTCCAGTGGTATTAGGCAACCCCTGTAAAAAGGTCGTTCCACCTGCAAAGAGGTCATTGAGAACCACTGCTGTAGTAAATAGAGCATAAAACAAAGATTAAAAAAAAAAAATGTGTCCATGGAAACACGTTTGAGAATGCAAAGTTTATAAATATAAATTTTGAAGTCAGAGTGGCTATTCTATGTATATCATTGGTTGGCATTCTGTGATCCATTTAACTTATTTGATGCTATCTCTGACACAAAATATTATGTGATGCAATGCGTATTTTCTTTAAGTTTGGTCTTCCTCTCTAGCAAGTTGAAAAATAAGGCCCAGAAAATCCACAATCTGTTTTGTTCACAGTTGTACTAAAAACAATGCCTAGTACTTATAAAAAGCTTTCCTTTAATAAAAAATTACTGAAATAAAGTAAAATAGAACAAAAACAGCATTTACTTGAAGATCCTGTCTTTGGTGAAATGGAAAATACACCTTCTAAATATACATGAAGGTGTCTAGTGACATCAATAAAAAGCAAATCATCTGATTGGGTTCATTTATCTTGGTTTTTATCATGTAGAACACAAAAACACTAATACATTGTGTGGAAGATGTTCAATGATTCCTGGTACTTGATGGTGTTTAAAAAGCACAATGTAATTTTTTTTTTTTTTTTTTTTTTTGTTCAAGAAGAGATTTAATCTTAACATCAAGAGTGTTTCTTGACTAAGTAGAGGGAGAGAAGGGGAAATTCATGCTCCTAATTTCAGTTTGGCTTTAGGAAATTGCCAGCAACTGAGAATGGTACCTGCTGCGTTCACTACTTCAAACACTGAGTGTCCACAGCTAATGCCCACAGCATGACTCAGCAATGCACCCAACTGGGACACATTCCAATTTAGAAAAATTACAGAAACAAATGAATCCTCAGTGTCTTTTGATGTAGTAATGAATGATGCTGTCGTACATGAAGCAATGCAGTAGATAAAAAGAAACTAAAACTATATAGCAAAAGGCTGCGTTAAAATTTTAATTTGTTCAATACTGTTAAAAAATATCAGGCACTATTGAAAATAACTGTTGTGATGTTATGCAGTGGTCTCCATCTGCAGAAAAAAAGAAGTTCTTTGATGAGTGGTAAGAGCTACACTTACTTGTGGGTCTGAAAATTTGTATTTAGAGTGAAATTTGAAATTATATTGACTTAGGAAAATGATAGTAGTAAGTTCTCCTCTGGAGCCTCTTGGTATAATGTTCTTATGGGATGTAGAGAATTTACCCTTCTTCATTCACGTGCTGATTTTTCTACCCCACTATCTGGTTTCAATCCAGACATTGCATTGTGTAATTGCATTTGTGTAAACATACCACCATTTGTTCTCTGTATTGTCAATAAAACAACCAGACCATGCTGAGCAATGGAAAGAATAGGGTGGGATATCCTGGTCCAGAGAGGAGGAGATAGAAGTGAATGGGAGAGGATCTGAGAGAGAGAGATAGGCAGGAAAGGACTTGGAACCACCAGGAGAGATGAACTGATCCTAAGATACCACTAAAAGCAAGTACAATATTGGAAATTCTGAATGGGAGGAAACTATATGGTCTTGGAGGTTTAGGATGGAGTAAGTATTGGCCAGCATTGTGCTCTGGGTTAATTAAATATATCCCAGTCTCTGTGTGGTGATTTGGATATACAGCTTGTTTAGGAATAACTGTTGTTTAACTAAAACATAAATAATGAATATTAATAACTAACAACAGGATTCCATGACATCACTAGCCATGGGTAGATGGCTGGGTTTTCATAGATACCACCATGAACTTACTCATACTGGGAAGTCGTAAGTCCAATTAAATGACTGTTGCTTACTCCCTAGGTATAAGTGCCCCCGTGTTTGCGTTATGGATATCGTGCTGGGATAGTGATTGGTAGTCCATACATTTTACAGTTGTGTAAGAGTACTGATTGATTTTCTTCTGTGACAACTTGCACATCATCTTCTGATACTGTGAAAGCCAGTCAAACAAGGCCTTCACAATAAAACTCCAGTTGAGCTATCAACATGTATATGAGATATCTCACAATGCCCTGCTCTAAATGAAGAGTAAAAGGCAGTTAAAGGAT
This sequence comes from Psammomys obesus, assembly GCF_907164565.1. Lineage (NCBI taxonomy): Eukaryota > Metazoa > Chordata > Mammalia > Rodentia > Muridae > Psammomys > Psammomys obesus. Next base: position 24,090,770 of record NW_026585504.1, on the reverse strand, counting down.
AATTATAGTGAGAATGATTCTTCTCTAGAAGTAAGACATATTGATAGATTATTCGGTGCCAATCTGTCAGCATTGAATACATACAAATATGAGCAGCAATAAATTGACCCAATGCTAATGTTTTGTCATAAATTTGAAAGGGGGTATACAAAAGTTGGAGGTATGGAGAAGGGATGAACATGATGTAAATAGGGTACACATATTTTCAAAACATCAAATTCAAAACAGAGTTAAAACAGACAATATGAAACTGGTAAGTATTTTCAGTACCTTTAGGAGGGAAAAGTTAATAAAGCTAAACGTGAGATGAAATAAACAAGGAAGGAAGGAAGGAAAAGGAGGCACAGAAAGAGAGAGAGAGTCAGTTTGGGAAATATTAAAAAACTAGTAAAGGGTATTAGAACAAAGGTAAAGAAAAATCGACAAAAGATTTGTACGTAACACAAACAAACAAAAACACAAATTCACTAGCTTTGCAGTTCTCAGACTGAAGTAAAGACCATTTTAAAAGTCAATGCTCAATCCCTATCCCGAAAGGCAAAGAGGATGGACATCAGAAGAAGAAAACCGGAAACAAGTTAGGAACCTGCCACAGAGGGCCTCTGAAAGGCTCTGCCCTGCAGAATATCAAAGCAGATGCTGAGACTTATGGCCAACTGTTGGGCAGACTGCATGTAATCTTATGAAAGAAGTGGGAAACAGTAAGATCTGGAGAAGACAGGAGCTCCATGAAGAGAGCAACAGAACCAAAAAATTTGAACACAAGGGTCTTCCCAGAGGCTCATACTCCAACCAAGTACCAGGCATCGAGATAACCTAGAACTCCTGCACATATTTAACCCATGGCAGTTTAGTGTCCAAGTGGGTTCCATAGTAATGGGAAGAGGGACTGCCTCTGACATGAACTGATTAGCCTGCTCTTTGATCACCTCCCCCTAAGGGGGAGTAGCCTTACCAGGCCACAAAAGATGACAATGCAGCCACTCCTGATGATATCTGATAGACTAGGATCAGAAGGAAGAAGAGGAAGACCTTCCCTATCAGTGGACTTGGGGAGGGGCATGCTTGGAGAAGGGGGAGGAAAGGTGGGATTAGGAGGGGAGGGGAGAGGGGTTTATGGGGGATACAAAGTAAATAAAGTGTAATTAATAAAAATTAAAATAAAAAAAGAAAAAGTCAGTGCCAAGGATGGTTCATGGGGTAGGATGGGAGTGAACTATGAGGAAGAGGAGGTAGACAAGGCAGAAAATTAGAAGGCTTACATCAAGAGAAGTGAATATAAGAAAAGTTGGAATGACGGGATAAGGTTTACCAGTTAGAGGGGTAGAGAACACCAGGAGAACAGAGCCCACAGCTATCATCTAAGCAGAGCTCCTAGGGCTCCACAGAGACTGAAGGAAGAGCCATGGAGCTTGTGTGGGTCTGTGCTAGGTTCTCTGCAAATATGTTACAGTTCTTTAGCTTGGGGGCTTTGTAACACTCCTAACAGTGGGAGTGGGGGTGTCTCAGACTCTTTTGCTTGTCCTTGGGACACTTTTCCTCCTACTGGTCTTCCTACCCAGCATTGATGTAAGGTTTTCAGCCTTGTCTTACTTCATCTTGTTAAGTGGTGTTCACTTGAAATCCCTGGGAGGCCTGTACTTTTCTGAAAGAAAACTGAGGAGGAGTGGCTTTGGAGGAAACAGGAGGTGGTAGGGGTGAGAACTGAATGGAGTGGAGGGAAGAAAAACTGCTGCTGGGATGTATTTATATATATATATATATATACACATATATATACATATATATGTGTGTGTATACACATACATGTATATACATGTATATACACATACTATATATAATATATAAATGTCATATGTAATATATTTAAAAAAGAAAACCTGAATAGATTCTCTGACCTTGAAATGTTTCTATGTGGATTTTATTTTGAAATATTTCTTAGATTCACTTTTAGAAATTGAATAATATGATCTGCTTTGGGTTTTTGGGTTTTGGTTTTGTTTTTTTTTTTTGTTTTTTTTTTGCCTCATTTCTGTCACTTTACGCCTTTACCTTCCCCAGTTTACTGTGTTCAACTTACTCTAATTTGTGAATTTCAACTATTTAAGAGTTCCCTTGATTCAGTCAAATCTGTTTCCTTTGTAATAGACAAATAAATGAGATCACAATTTCTAGCATGTAGGTGTACTCTGTATCTTTTGAATGGGGACAAAACCACCTGTACTATGATTGTAAAACCTTAACAATGCTTCCAAGTTTCTTCCTTTCATTTCTCCCTCTATTCCTTCCTTCCTTTCTTTCTTTCCTATCCCCTCCTTTTTCTTGATTAATATTTTTTTCTGTTTCATATTTTCAGACAATTCTCACCATATAGCCACAGGCTAGCTTTTCTTTAAATCCAGCTTTCTGAATGCTAATTTTAAAGTGATACACGACTATCCTGGCTTTTTTGTGCTATTTTCATCCGCAATGCATCACATGAAAATGTACTTTCCCAACCTCCATTTTTCTTTTCTTCCTTTTTTTCTTCTCCTGGAAAATGCATAATTTTACTTTTGATGTAATTCCTAAAGCATAGGATGGACACCGTGCAATATTATCATTCTTAAACAGAAAGGTTTTTTTCTTCATCCACATATCAAATTAATTCGTGAGGTAAATTAATATTACGAGCATATACAAGCTGCACATGCATTCATTCATTTATACCAGTGGAAAATAACTCTAATGGAGAGCCAGCTCTTGTTGGGATGATTTTGTAATTGCCACCAGGCCATCTGCTTAAAAATCATCAACTTTTGTTTTTAGTTACTGTATTAAGATAAATTGGCTTAGTCCATAAAATGAGGGGATTCAAGGTCAGGCATAGAAGTATTGAGTTTCCATCAGGAGCACCCTGAGCTCCATCAGGTTACCTATTTGCAATCCATCATGTTACCTGCTCTTTCAAATCCATCTTGTTGCCTGTTCTTTCAAATCTTCGGTTTTCATCAGAAACCATATCTATTTTATGTAGTTACTGAGGATTAGAGATAAAACACATAGAACTTCAAACTGGATATTTGACCCTGTCAGCATACAGAGTTGATATTAGTTTGTTGCAAAAATAAAGATTTTTCAAGTTGGTAGGGACTGACTATAGTTTTCTGGCACATTCTCTTGAGAACATATGAATCTGAATTGAGTGGAGAACCACAGCAGTGGTCAATGAAAAGGGTGATGATATTGTAATCAGAAAGAAAAGTTGAGTTTACAGAATCATTTAATTGTAAACATCATATATATATATAAATGTATAGTCAAATGAGAAAACAGTAAGTGCAGAGTCTACCAAATAATATAAGTCTACCAAATCTGTGAATCCAATGCTGAGTACGGTGAAAGAATTGGTAGCATTGAAGTGACATTAAGATATGTTTTTGAGTCAAGAAAAAATAAAAACAAAAAGGCATTTTTGAAAAATTATTAGGTTTAAAAATCTCCAAGTATAGCCAGAATAAAACTAAATGAATAGATTAATCAATTGTAGAGAAATTGGATGGTTGTTGAAAAAAACAACACAAAACAAAAACAACAAAAATAATATTCTCACCTGGAATGGAAAAATAAAGAGGTAAAAATGGCAGTATGCTGACAATTTCTCAGGGGTTTCTATTATCCTGCCTGGGACCTAAGCAAAGTTCTCAGAAATATTTTGGAAATATAAGCTTGTAAATCATCAGACCAGCAAGGGGCCCTGGCAGCTGGCATTAGAAGCCTGAAAATCAGCAGTGTTTTTACCCTTGCCATATGTATATTAAGTGCAAATGTCCTCTAGTCTTTCTACCTGGCACTCAGAACAGAGAAGCATAAACACTTCCACAATCATTATAATTGCACCATCAATCATTTCATACAATGCTTGGAGAACACATTTCTGTATTGAATGCAATGATGTTTTATTATAAATATTACAATGAAGATTTGACTGATTCAGTACAGTTCTGATTATGTTCACAGCTAGAGTTTAGGAGAAAGCTTAGAACAGGAAATTGTTACATATTGAAATGAAAAATACCTCTCATATTCTCTCAGAGTTCTCTTCACATACAGGAATCTTTACAAAGGCACCCAAGGTGCCTTTGTCTCCTCCCCCAGACATTGGAATTCCTAACAAATGGTCCTTAGGAATCTGTATAGACCTTCTTTCCAACAATAGCTATTACCCAGGCTATAAAAACTAAAGACTTCTTCAGATGAAAGAAAGAGAGAGAGAGAGAGAGAGAAAGAAAGAAAGAAAGAAAGAAAGAAAGAAAGAAAGAAAGAAAAGAAAGATTCGCAATCAAATTAGTTCTAAAACTTAGCCTGTCTTTTTCTAGCCTCTAGCAAACAAATTTATAAAATACTCTCATATTTTGAGTGTAGATTTGGGATTAAAAATAAAAGGTGTGCACTTGGATTTGTAGAATAATAATTCAGGACAGTAATTGAGGATGCTATGAGGTCTAGGTCTGATAGAAAAATTGTCACAGCAAGAAAGCTGTCCAAAGGTATCAGATAATTCACATAGTGAGAGCAGATTTGTCAAACTCATTTACTGTGTGTTTGTCTACACAGAATATTGGGCCAAAATGAGACTGAGAGAGAAAAAAAATACAATAAAATAATGCTAACAAATGTAAGATGTAGAAAGACTTTATGATTACCAAAAGGCAACTTCATCTACTAGAAATTGACAACAGAACCATGCTGCTAAAGTTTTGAGAAGAAATGATTCTCATTTAGAATTGTTTTTATCTTGTTTTGAATTTTATTTATTCATTTACTTTTACTTTGTCTTTTTTTTTTTTTCTTTTCCAGAGCTGAGGACAGAACCCAGGGCCTTGAACTTGCTAGGCAAGCACTCTACCACTAAGTTAATCCCCAACCTCTTCATTTACTTTGAATTAGAAATTCTACTTTAGAGAATTTTATATGTAAGTGAGTGGTGCATATACATTATTTATGCTCTCTTCCCTCTTCCAATTATCCTTGTGTCTCCCACATAATTAAAATATTAATCTACCATATTGTTTCTGAAATGAGCTTGCTTGTAAGTATTTTTTTCTTGATTGTTAAAATTATAAACTCTCAGTCTTTATCCATGACACTTAAATACAATGGACTGAAAGACCTGAAAGTTTTCATTGAAATAAAGATGTTTCATAGATATTGAAACTTAAGAAGTTTAGATGACATAGATCTAGATAAACAAACAAAAGTAAATCAAATAAATTGTTCAAGATACCAGGAAGGGATGAACTCTTTTAATCTATATCTGTGCATGTAATCAATAGCTAAACACCACAACCACCATTCTGAAAAAAATAATTCTTGCTGGTAGTGTTTGTTTCAAAGCCAACCATAATTTATACATACTTCTATGAGATAGATACACACACACACACACACACACACACACACACACACACACACATATAAGTTCTTATCAACCCAGTAAGTTTATAGAAACTGATCAGTATCCACAATTACTAAAGAATATTTTCAAAATATTTTCAGACACATATTTTTCATATTCACCCACAAAGAAGAGCTTTGATTCATGGACCAAATATATTTCAGCTTTGGAGATAATAGGAGACTCATATTCTGCTGTATTCTGAGGCAGGTCCAGCCTTTTTACCTACCTAACTGTTGCATCGACAGTACAATTTAGTGGTTTTTATTTGCAGTGTCATTTAGGAGGAAAGACAACAGCTGAGGATACAGCAAGGTTGATTGTACTAATGCACTGCCAACTTTAGGATATAATTTCACACTTCTGTAGTTCCTGATGCAGTATAGCGAGAGCTGGGAATTTGACTCTTAATGTCCCACATGCTTTTGTTTTACGAAGTGACTGACCTCAGAAAGGTCAGTTGTAGGCATAAGGTTATTGTATAATTCAAATGCTGATTCTGTACGTCATCCCTTCCCCCTTATCTGTTTGCAATCCTTGTTCTGAGACTCTCCTAGCTCAATGTTGTGTAAACACTGCTCGCCACTCATCCCCTAACATGCCAAAAAGCAGGAGAAGGAATAGGGTTGAATTTCCTGCCAGCCAGGGGGTGGAGGAGTTAATGGAGGGAGTCAGAAATTCAGCCATCAGCAGATGTTCAGGAGAGACCAGGAGAGAGTTCAACAAAGAAAGCTGCAAAGTATCTCTGGGATGCAGGCTGGGAGGAAGTCTAGTTAGCTTAGAGGGTTCATAATAGAATTAAAACTGCTCAGTTACTGTGTTGTGAAGCTTATTGTTAAGCAAATATAAAAGAGTCTCAATTATTTGTGTGATATCCAGGTTAAGAGAGAAACTGAGAAACACAGCTTTGTAAAAAAAAAATATATCTATATTTATCTTCTATCTATCTATCTATTTATCTATCTATCTATCTATCTATCTATCTATATCTATGTATCTATCTATGTATCTATGTATCTATGTATGTATGTATGTATGTATGTATGTATGTATGTATCTATCTATCTATCTATCTATCTATCTATCTATCTATCTATCTATCTGAAAGTGGTCCAGTAGAGTCATGCTTAAGCTTGAATATAGTAAAATTCTTCCTGAATCAGTACTACTATTGGTAAGAAAAGTAGCTAGACCAAGGGGATTAGGTATAAACAGGTATGTTAAAAATTGAAGGAACTCAAATACTGCTTAGCTGTTCAAAAGATGTATAAAAATTAGATTTTTTTGGGGGTGAGCTTTTGAGTGGTTGGTGATGTGGGCTCTTACATCATGTAGAATTCAGTTCAACCCTCCTACTAACAGGCAGTAATAGGTTTAGAAGGGGCCACTCATATAGAGCTTCCCCTCTGCAAAGGTTACTGTCCAGTGCCAAGCTTCTCCACCCGTAGACCAGCTTTCCAGACTCCACCAGTAGCTACCAGCAGAGATATTCATTCTTGCTTTAGCTTCCAGTCTGATGCTCCATTCTTCGAGACTTGCCAAGGATAGGAGACATGTTGCTGGTACCCCTTTCCCCATTGACTCCATTATTGCAGGGAGAGTGGGCAAGAACGCCAGTCAAGGATAAAAAGATTCCAGCCACTAATTACTTTATTTTGGATCATGGGCCTGAGAAATTATACAGAAGCTGTTAGGAGTATCCAAAATCAACTAAACCTCCAAAAGGGGGAGGAGGAATGGGCATCCTTCCAGTTGCTTCTAGTTTTTATCACTTCTGTGTTCCACTATAACATCACACAAACACCAAGGTTAGATCAGCTAGAACAACAAATGAAGTTATCTATTAAAATCTCAGGGGTCAGGCTTACTGAAGTGGACTAAATCAATTCAACCAGCACCCATCGCACAGGAGGGGAATGTTGGTTTTGTTCCACAGCAGTTTTCTTTTGCATAACTCTCCCTGTCTTTAGAGGCTGAGATAAGACCGTAATACAACTGAGTTTCTGGTTAGGATGACTTCCAAATGATGCAGGGAGGATATTTGACTGAATTGGGTTCCTAGTCACCAATTAGACTATTGGAAGGAGACCTGAACTGTGTCTTCTTGTCAATATATCTTCTGTTTTCCAATGGCAGTTGACTAAAGGGCCTGTTTTATGCTGTCTCTCTTAGGATACTCTACCTTCAGGTTTCTGGTTCTATGCCATAACCAGTGGGACATACTAAGAATTCTAAGAGTTTTTGTGCTGTGTCCTGCCTCTTAACAGTGTGCTGAGGCTGCACAATGTGGAAGACAATGGGATGTGGGGAGTTTCCTGAGCCAAGAGGGTTTCACATTGGTATCTGTGATTTTACAGAAAAACATCAGCCTCTGGCCATCTTAAGACAGCGTTTTGCTGCAGGATTAGTGATGCGGTACAGACCGGAGATGTAAGGCTTTCCTATTCTCTTAAGGGAAATATGAGGAAATGTAAAGCTATTCTGTTAGCCTTACATAAGGCTAGGGAAGTAATGAATTATGGGGATTGGTAGATATATATTCCTGGGTCCCTCTAACAGAGATGAAAGTCTTTGCTGTACCTAATACTCTTTTATTTCATCGTGAGGATGGTTTGGTCTGAGACCCTAAAATTGCCATACTGAAATTTTTCAAATGCCAGTAACATCCTTTATTGCTGAACTCAGGTTCCAGGTTTATAAGGCTTAAGTTTTGGCATTAACATGTAGTTTATTTTGCTTAGTTGACTCTTGTTCCAATGTCATGATATTTTGCTGTGATATTTTCTCTAGAAATGTGTGTTGCTAGACAGTTGTTCAGGATATAGTTTGTGCGTGCTTTGAAATAAGGTCTGACTGTAGCCCTGGTTGTCATTAAGAACTGTGGTGTATTACAGAGGCTTTCAGGAAGATGTCTTTTCCTGTGCAGGGCAATAGAAACAAATCCTACTGATATTCATTTTATCACCACTGCTCACACCTCAGGAGATAGATGTCTCCTAATCCTTTCTTCTAAGATATAAGGTACACCAGAAAACACATGGCAGTCTGACAGAAGTTTAAATTTTTTTTTCTAATGTAAGCCCTATTTTTTGATGGTGTCAAGTGGGTCTATTATCTATAATCTGTTATGACAGAAAAGAGAACGAGAAGCACAAACAGGACAATCGTTTGAGACATAGAAGGTATGTATGTCTCAGCCATGTTGCTGATCTCTAACTCCGGGGCAAGTAGAAATGGAATGAGTTCTTTGTAAGGGAAAGTTGGGAAATCAGACAAGCATTCTAACTTAGGTAAGAAAAACTAAAGATGAAAAAAAAAGGAAATGTGCGTACTGAGGAATCCAACAATGATGAGCAGGTGAAGATGTACTTATTAATGGAACCCCTTTGAGAGTACAAAGGTAATGGAATAATATAAGCAAAAAAATAGAAATTGGTGGTAGAGATTACAAAATCATCCTAATTGACAAACAAGTTTTAAAATATGATGCACACAGTATCTCCCCCAGTTCCTCAAAGAAAAAAGATACTTTTCATAGCTATAAAAAGCACAACCATGGAACTCCTTTGGCATTTTCTTTTTTCACTTGCTTGCCTCCAAGTCAGTTTGCTGTCCATGGTCATTACAAACCTTATCTCTACTGGCTTTTCCTGTAATGAATACCATTTATATTTCTCAAATGGACATATATATGATGCACAGTGCTTTGTGATAAATTACCCATAAAGTAGAATATTCCTTCCTAATACTTTGAAGCCTGAAAGAGATAGTTTAAAACTCAGTGCCATAAAAATTAAAGACTCCTCGAATTGAATGGAAGAGGGGAGGACCATGTGACTCGTGGTGATTAATTGCTACAGCGCGATCCTACTGTGGGCCGGGGGAGTTGTCTTTTGATATTCTTATGTGCAGAAGTTCTTGGAGGATGACCTCCATGCTGTTTGAATTCTGCCACTTCACTAACGATGACACGGTTCCAGGGTCGCCACCCCATTACAATTATTACGCCCACATTACACCCATTTATATTATTTTTTTTGTTACAAATCTTACAAAGGGGGATTCTTATAAGTATTGAAATCCAATGAATTTTAAAGAGGTATGTTTGGTTCTTATAAATCATTCCTGGTATTGTCCAGTTCTCAGACCCTTGGGGGAAATGAAAAAGAATCATTATTAAAAATCCAAGCAGATAGGGTATCTCAATTTATGGTATATTGTGAGTACAATTTGGATCTAACTCTCTTATATTGGAATTGCAAATTAAAGGATGCTAAATTTTAAAGCACATGGGAAGTTATATATCATTTTTGGTTTTGTAATATAGTTTTCCTATTTTTTGAAGATTTATCATACAAACATCATATTTTGATCATATCACTCCTTACTTACTCTTCCATTCCCCCAACTCCTCCAGATCCAGCTCACCCTTCTCCAAAATCCATGTCCTCCTCTTTTTTTTTTTTTTAATAGCTCACTGATTCTAGTTTGTTATGCTCACTTTCTCGTGAAAGTGGAGCTGCCGTCTAGAGCGTGACTGACCTAACAGGGCCATAGCCATAAAGAAATTCACTCTTTGTCACAGAATACATACAGTGCCCATAGATCCTTAGCGATGCTTGCTGATCCAGGCTGAAACGCTCTCTGGCTTTTTCAGTGCAGGTCTTACGCAGACATCCACAGCTGTTCTTCGCTCACCAATTCAGTGAGCTTGTAATGTCCAGAAGACACTGTCTCAGTCTCGTTTCTCTCCAACCTCTGGTTACTAAAACATTTCTGCTCCCTACTCCACTATTGTCCCTGAGCCTTAAAAAGGCAGGGGAGCGCTACATAGATGTCCCATTTGTGGCTAAGTACTCCACTGATACTTATTCTCTACCCTTTGACCTGTTATGAGTTTCTATGGTTAACTTCAGTAAACTACACGAAGAAATATTGTTTTTTTATGAGGTCAGAGAGCTTCGTTAATCTCTCGGTAAAGAGAAAAATTATACAGCAGTTTGACCTTATGTATATTCAGCAAAATAGAATTAGGGCCCTGTGGTTCTCAGCCACATTTAAAGACAGCATACATTTTGGAGAAATCAAGTTGGTACTGATCAGAACACCTCTCCCTTCCTATTGACTGTCTGTCATTATATCTGAAGGTGCTCTGTGGCAATGGCGGTGTGTCTGTCAATAGTCTCACCCAGCTGTGAATCTAGTGAGCTAACATAATGGCCAGCATAGCCATGGGTGCAGCGGAATGAATGTTATGCAGGTAACCAACTACTTTCTCATTTGATTGAAGGTGCATTGTAGGGCAAAATGAATGTTTAGAGTATATAATTAGAATTTAAAGTATTACAAAGGAAGGCTGGTGACCTCTATAAACATTTCTCCCTAGAATAACTCAATACTAACCCTAAAATTAAGAGACTGTGGTTTAATAATAACTTCTTAGGACATTAACTGAATGATTTCCTGCAAACACCAAGGTAAACACTATGATAGACGGGGCCTTAAGAAAATATTATCTTTTGTGTAACACTCTTGTTGAACACATACATCTTGCAGCTTACAGGGAGCTATTTAATAGCTTTTTAATTTGTATTAATATTATTATTATTACAATTTATTCACTTTGTATCCCACTGTAGCCCCCTCCCTTATGTCCTCCCAGTCCCACCCTCCCTCCCTCTTTCCCCCATGTCCCTCCCCTAGTCCACTGATAAGGGAGGTCCTCCTACCCTACACTCTGACCCTAGCCTATCAGATCTCATCAGGACTATCTGGATCCTCTTTCTCTGTGCCCTAGTAAGGTTGCCTCGCCAGGAGAAGGTGATCAAAGAGCTGGCAACCGTGTTCATGCCAGTGACTGTGCCTGCTCTCCTTACTAGGGAACCCACAATGAGAAGGAGTTGCCCATGGACTACATATGAACAGGGGGTCTAGGTCCCCTCCATGCATGGTCCTTGGTTGATTCTTCAGTCTCTGCAGGTCCCCTGGGCCCAGATGTTTTAGCTCTGTTTGTCTTCTTGTGGAGCCCCTCTCCAGGTCTTTCTATTTCCCCCTTTTTTCATGAGATTTCCTGCACTCTGCCCAAAGTCTGGCTATGAATCTCAGCATCTGCTTCAATACAATGCTGGGTAGAGTCTTTCAGAGGCCCACTGTGGGAGACTCCTGTTCTTTTCCCTGTCTTCTCCAGCTTCTGATGTCTATCCTGTTTGCCCTTCTGAATGAGGATTGAGCCTGTTCCTAAAGATCCTCCTTGCTGTTTAACTTCTTCAGGACTATAGATTTTAGTATAAGACATTTAACATTAAGAGTATGGTCCTTATTCCTATTACCATGGTATTATTTATTAATAATGCTATGTTGGCTTTTAAGTGTTCTTTGGGTGCACAGTAGAAACTTGGTAACTAATCAAATTTGAGTTCCTACAATGGCACCCCAGGTCTGTTAATCTGATCATGAATGCAATTTCAGTCGGTTTATGCTATTCATGTCAATCCTTGGCTAGAATGTAGTCCTGTAAATCAAGACAAAACCAGTGACATGACACCATATAATACAATGGAGTGACCACTATATGTAAGACTGACTGCCAGAACACAGGTTCTCAACACAGCTGTCACCATCATCACTAGAGCAGTGATAAAGGTATCCCATATAGACACAAAACCCATAGTAAATTATGTGCTAGTCTATATTAAAGTATTTCATATTATAGATCTAGTCCAGTGTCAGGGACCTTAGTTCTCAGTACTACAGTGCATAGACTAAAGTCTTTACTGAAAATCAAATCAGTCATACCAGGATTTGCAGTTCAACCTTTTCTCCTTTGTCTCAGGTAACTTAGAATTACTTTTATCAGAGACAGTTTCTTTTTCTTTCCCTATTCATAAATAAAAGGACAATACTGAGGGGATACTGAGTACGGGAATACTGAGGGGAATTAATGCACAAAGGTTAATGGATTTCTGTCGTTATATACATTCCTTCAGATTTTTTTTTTCTGTTTTCTAAAGACTACAGTAAGATTTTGATACTAAACATTATTATACAAGAGAAAAAGAAGCTTAAGTATCAGAGATTTGGAGAACAGGTATGATTCTTCAGAACCATTCTTTCATCTGTGTGTCATGAAATGGGAAGTGAGCACAAAGTTGAATTTGGAAAAGGTTTGCAGATGGGCACTTGCAGTAACAATTCATTTAGAGAAAAAGAAAATGGATGTGATTTTCAGCCAGCAAATCTCTGTATAAACGTTAAGGATCATTATGGTTAAACAGTTAGTCTGAGTACAAAAATGTTTGGTTCTGGAGAATTGCTAAAAAATACTATTTTTATGTTTAACCAAATGTTATTTAAGGTTGTTAATGAAACCCTCACAGCTCTAACTGATATTAAGCCCAAAATGATTGAGACAGCCTTTGTTTGATGTCTCCTATGACCTCCCTGAAAACTTGGTAGCTATTTTACTAAACAAACAAGCATAAGAAGCCAGAACCATCATTGTTCTTTTTTCATTCACACTTGTATGACATATGAATCTTTTATGATTTCAGTGAATCACAGCATACATACCAGTCTAGGGAGAAAATTTAGACTTTAAGCAGACATCAACTCTAATTTGCCAGCTCGTGTTTCCTCCCAGGTGTGCTGGAGTAATAGCAAGTATATCCTCCTACTTGTCTGCAATCATAAACACTACAGTTGTACCCTCAGAACACCAGACATAAGGAAATTAGCTGGGTTCCTCATTGTTGTTGAAGATACCTGCTTTCAAAATTTTGTAACCTATTAAAACTTTTCATAAGAGAATGTAGTATTTAAGACAGAATAAAAATGAAAATACACATTGTTGATCTCTTTAGAAATAAAGATGGCATTATCAAAAGACTGAATGTCAATATTTTCCTTCAAAAATAAAATTTGTCAATGATTCTCATAAAAACTCTGCAGCTCTCTTGGATTTCCTACTGTATCAACAGTTCTCAGAAGAGAGGGTTTTTTTTGTTTGTTTGTTTGTTTTGGTTTTTGGTAAGATATTCAGGAATGAAAATGTTCTGAATGATACTATCACAAAGCAAATGATAGCCGCCTAAATACGTGTTGAGTTTAGAAGAGATACCATTCCACTGTATATTAAGACTAAAATGTGTGAAGTGAGTATAAAACTGAATTTTTTTATGACAACTTTGAAGAGTTCTCTGGGGATGGTGCCTTAATTAGGTAAAATGTGAGTGTAACTGATATTATCATAAAGAAAAATTGTTATAATGTTCAGAACCAACCATCTCTGTAAGATAGGGCCCAAAGCAAAACTGTAAGTGTGTGTGTGTGAGTGTGTGTGTGTGTGTGTGTGTGTATGTGTGTGTGTGTGTGTGTGTCTTGCTGAGGGCAAGACATTAACATATTTCTAATATGTTAATAAAAAGATAGATAAGCCTGGAAATGATACTAATGAGTATTTTATCAATCACCAAAGCTTTAAATACCAAATATATGTCACAGAGATTTGTAGTTCTATTATAACTCTGTATATTAGATATTATTTTCACTTCATACAGTTACTAACAGACTTAACAACATTAAACTGCAGGTAGCAAATTCAGGATTAACATGCAGGACAAAAATTGAAAGCTACAGATCAAATAACACAACTGATTTTTATTTACTTTTATAGATAGCTATTCTGGTTTTCTTAAGTAGGATGAACACACTATCAGTGATTGGAATTGAGTCACAATGTATTATTACATACTTCTTCAATAACAGAGAATATTTAGGTCCAAATTTATGGTAATACTGTTTCTGAGTTTCCTAGACAAAATGTTACAAGCAACTAATGACTGATCGGAGAAGAAGAATTATCCTTTTCCCAGGAATAATACTCCTTATTGGCTGTTCAATTCATAGTGGTCAGTACTGCTTTATAAAGGATATTGAATTAACTTGAAGAAAACAAAAAAATAATGGCAGAGTTGGCTCAGTAAACTAAATAATTTCCAAACAAAAAGTAGAGCATTCTTCATTCAGAACAGAAGCAAAAATATCTTTGCCTTCACATTACTAACTACTTATTTTGTCCAACACGACAGAAATAGAGTAAATCACAGGGGACTCAGTATGGATGTTCCACAAGCAGAACTTCCATCTGATCCTGACAAACCACTTCTACCCCAAAGGACAGCTGAATGTAGAGTTACCTGCATACCCAGTCTTACTGTGCCATTTCACAATAACCAAGCCATAGGATCTGTCTACATGCCTAACTGTGGATGAGTGAAATTATGTTTTGTTTTTGTTTTTTTTTTTTTTTCAGAAAATGAATGAAATTAGAAATCATCTTAAGTTTAATAATCCATCTGACAAAAACAAATACTGTGTGTTCTCTATGATGTGTGGAAGCTGAAAGTGGGGGGTAGGAGAATACGAAACTAAAGTGAAAATGCAATACACTGGAAAGAAGAAGAGGAAGAGGAAAGAGCCATAAAATGTATAAAGATGATGACATGATCAAAACACATTATAAGTGTTGTGGAAATATAACAAAATCCCTCAGTTTCTACATTTAATATATACTAATTAATAGGGAGGAGCGGGAACAGAAGGTCAGAAATGGAGTCTTAATACTATTATAAATCAACAGTAAAATAGACAAACATCTTCTAAAGTTCCTTTTCTATCTAGTGCCAAAGGCAAGCCTAAAATATTAAACTCCAGAGCTTCAGTGCAGAACTCCCACTACTTTAATGTGGCCTGTTACAGTGACCAGCACTGAAAAACACTTTCAGGTCAGAGGTCATGCAGAATGCCATCACACTTCTTCCTATTTGAAAAATTAAGATAGCTGATCCTTAAGTGGGTTATCTTTTTCCTTGCAGGGTCTCACTCCAGGAAAACAGAATCATAAGAGGTAAATGACCTGGAAGAGAATTAGCCTCTCTCAGGGATGAACCCCTTAATGGTTGTCCAATTCAGAGTGGTCAGCCCTGAGACCATATGCATACAAACAACAAAAACAGACACAACAGGCACACACACACACACACACACACACACACACACACGCAAGGGACATGGGAGGGTTAGGTAGGAGGGAAACTGGAAGGACCTGAGGGAAGAAAAAGATGAAAGAAAGGATTTTTTTTTAAGACACAACTAACTAGAACCATTTAATTAAAAGACAATATTACTTCCTTTTTTTGGCCTTCCTTTTCCTCATGCTTACCTTTTTTGCTAAAGATTATTTTTGTGCCAAAAAGTGAGATTTGAGAATAACTAGTCCATTATGCATCATATAAAGGGCACTATGAAATGCCATGTCTTGTACAAGTGTATCACTCTTTTGAGCACTGACAGCCTGTCTCAAAGTTGATGGTTCTTTGCTCCACACACAGTCAGATATTCTGGGGGACATTCCAAGATAACCAGTCCCCCAAGGCATAGGGACACAAGAGGATGAAACATTTTCCGATGCCCCATATCTTTTCCTTTCCAGAATGCTTATATGTGTTTAATGATGCAAGAAAATGGAACCATTTCATTTTCTTTGGAACACTTTAAGCTTAAATAGAACTGCATAGGAACCCAAATCTCAGTCTCCTCCCACAGTCTCTCACTTCATACCCAATTCCAACATACATTCAAAAGACACTAGAGCATTTGGATTTGTGCAGATTATAGTTCCCGGAGGGTAGCTCTTTCAGCACAATATTCTCCATAAAGAAAGATTTCCTCCTAAGTCTTTCGGGGGAGTCCAAGATTTGGTTTAAAAGCAAAGCCAAAGATCTACCTTAAAACAATTATATGGAGAAGAAATATTACAATTGTCAGAAAGGGAGGGTAATAAGATTTCAATAAATATTTGTTTTAAATGAAAAATGCAATATCTTCAAAGTCCACATTTTAATTACTACATTAACAAACATGACCTAATTATCATTATTCACTCAGTAAATGACATTAATGACAAATAAATGCATCAGACAATAAAATTCCCAGAATCTGTGTCAAAGAAATGTGTGCTTTATGGAAAGCCGTTTAAATAAGCGAGAAAGCAAAACAAAGAGTGATTTAAAAAATTCTTGATTTGACCATGCAACTAGTGAAAATTTTGTAAAAGCTTAACGGTGGACTGGGAACTTCCTGGAAGAAAAACCCAATAAACATAAAAACTGGAAACCCATAATAGACATGGGATCAAAAAATAAATAAATAAAAGTAAAAAATTTCCAAGAAAATTATAGTTTCTTCATCTGGGACCAAACAACTTTTGGGATTTTCCACGAACGCATTTATCCTGCAATTTAACAAGCTCAGCCACAAGTAATAAATTGTGCTCTTATGAATCTTACGCGCATTAAAAGTGCACAACTGAAGCAAACATCCCCCACATTTTCACTCTTTAAACCCCCCGGGGTGCTGCAAGGTCCTTCTCTGCTGAAAGAGTTCACTGCAATGAACTGAAGGAGACTTAAAGAGACACATACAAACAAGTCCTGACATGAAGGATTCTGTCCCTCTTGGGAGCTGTGCTGCTTGGGATATCAGACTCATCTCCGCTGCAGGATGAAACATTTATAAAATGGGGTCTTAACTTTACAGAGTTCCCCAGCTCTTCAACAGGACAAACGGGTGGAGGGGAAGCTTCTGCAGAACTGCAAGGAAATGCAGTGCGGGATGTGGCGCCCACAGGGAGGAGGAAGAGAATTCTCACTGACCTTTTTGCTGTTTAAAGGACTGAATGGAGCCTGAGTGGTGGACCATTTTCACGCTGCGTGGTCCAGCGGAGTTAAGGAGCTGTCCGAGACGGATGCGGAGGAATCGTAGCCACACTTTCCAGAGACACTCCCGGGGCTCTGAGAAATCCCAGAGCCACCTAGCTCAGCGCAATCTGACACCTGCTCTAGCCAGTCCTCCGGTCTGGAGGCAGTGTGCCCGCCAGTCTCATCGTCATAGCAACGTGGGAGCGCCGTCCACAGCCGGCTCCCCTCAGTGGCTCCTTCTGTAATAACCCCACATCCCCGCTGTTTCTCCGTGCTGCAGTGAGGGTGGGTGTTGCGAGGGGTTTGGTGCACGTGGGAGAGAAAGAAATTTCTTAAGGACAACACGTAAATCCAAGCACTCCTCTAGAGCTGTCACGAATGCGCTCATTTTCAAGCTCCTAGCCTCCTTATCACACCCAGACACCAGTATTAATTTCCTAGAAGTTGGTCTGCAAAAAGAAAAAAAGAAGGGTGAAGTTGGCACCTGTCCTGACAGGAGGATACTAACAGACGCAATGCTGTTTTCATCTTTCCTTCTTAAATTTAATTGTTGGGAGGCCATTACAGCACCCATGATCTGTCCCAGTAGATAAGCACTTAAGGGCTAGCATGTAGGATTTAGCTTTTCTTCTGCTTCTGCTACTTGAACTTTGAATGTGTGTGTGTGTGTTACTGAAAGGTTTAATTCTTCCTAACAGAGGCTTAAGATGTTAAAGCCATAAAAATAGTATATTATAAAAGAAACTGAGGCTTACAGCAACACACAAGTCTCGTCACACAAAAGGGAACCGTATTTGAAATGAAGGCATCTAATAGCCAAAGAAATGAAACAATTTTGGGAGCACAGCACTGCAGTGGCAAAATGAGGGTAAGAACCAGCTGTACAATTTTCTAGTGCAAACCACCCCCTTTTTTGTCTTCCTAACCCCAACTCCCAAATTCCTCTCATAACAACATAAATAAGGTATTACATAACAGACATACAACGAAAGGTCTGTTGGTTCTTGGATTTGAAAATGTGTGGAACTAATTAACTTAGAATGAAGTTATGGTCTAATAATAGCAGATTTTAAAATGATAATGAAATTTTACAATTTCAAAAAACCTCAAATCGGTAGAGTTATGGCTAAATTTTCTTTCTCTTCATACTTGTTGCATGACTCAAAGACCATAAAGGTAAATAATATAAGCATTAAAGAAAGAGACATTGCCATTATACAACAGGTATACAGAACCCAGACGCTGGTAACTATACTTGATTACTATTTATAAAGGTTACTTATAAGGTAAATAGATTCAATCAGGCAATACTCTGGATGTTTTTTATATCATCAGTATGAGGATGTGATGTAATCTGAAACAAGAAATGGAACAAGAAGGAGGAAGTTAGAGACTGAGCAGGTGTTACTGGAATCCACCCTGAGCAGAAGAAATATCAAAGAATATGCTATGACACTGAGCAATGAATAATAGCTACACACACACACACACACACACACACACAAACACACACACTGAAAAAAGGCTGTAACAGATAATGAACTCAGCATGTCTATTGTGAAATGTATATCTAGCAAAAAACTTATCCATTGTCCCCAAATAGACATGTTAGGTAGGTGAACAGATGGCAAAGAAGTTAAAAAGCACTTATTGCTGTTTCAGGTGGGCTAGTTTTAGCTTTAGCACCCTGTTGGAAGGGCACAGTCTTATTTAACTTTAATACCTGGGTATCATTCTAGTCTCTGAGGGCACTATACACTTGTGGAACATATATATGCATGTAGGCAAAACACTATACACATAAGATAAATAAAACATGTTTAAAAGGAGTTCAAATCCAATGGATGAATCTGCCAAATAAAACAATTTCCACACCTCTGGCTCAGAAAACATTTTTGAGAAAAAGGAAGAGAGATTCTAAAAAGAAACAGAGGATCGGGGAGTTTGTTGTGAGGTTGTGTCTCCCAGTAATGTCAGAAGTTACAGCCATAAAGTGTAATGAACATAACTGGCAGAGCATGAGCCAAATAAGGACATCACCAATGCCATGCCAAAGTGGACTGGGGAAACAAAAAGAAGTCAACCCCACAGGCAACTAAGAAATGCTGAGAAATAATATTTCTCTGGGAAGATAACACTTGTTTATCCAAAACCAAATAGCCCTGAAAATATATACAAGTAACATTATAGAGGCTGAACAGGTTATATTTAGAAGATAGATAGATAGATAGATAGATAGATAGATAGATAGATAGATAGATAGATAGATA
>NW_026585504.1:24070216-24071297 GCF_907164565.1 Psammomys obesus | reverse complement strand
ATAGATAGATAGATAGATAGATAGATAGATAGATAGATAGATAGATAAACATGCAAGCATGAACAACAATCAATATTTGAAGAGGCCATGAATAGGAAAGAGTGCAAGGAGGGGTGTATGGAAGGTTTTCGAAAGAAGAAAAAGAAGGGAAAATGATGTAATATATTATAATTTCAAAATAAAAGTAAGTAAACAGAAAGATTTTTTTTTATACAGCTACTTTTCAAGGCAAATTACACCAAATTCAGGAGCAACAAATGACCATCTTGAAACAGAATTTGTTTTTCTCTGTTTATACCATCTGAAGTTAAAATGATGATAAACTGAGCTCATAGTTCATTCCAATGCCCTCTAATTAATGAGGTTAACTAAGACAACCCCACCCTCATAGGCAAGATTAAATCCAGGCAGTACATTTTAGAGCTAACTTATAGAAGGAACCGAGACCAAATAAATCATTGTCATGGTGATGTGCTTAGAGGTGTGTGTTTCTTTTAGTAGTTTCAAACTACTAAAAACAAGGAATAACTTCAAGATGTAATCACCTAATTCAGTTAATTAGCATGAGGCTCATAGGAAGGAATTAAAAGTGTATGTTTCTAGAAGATACTTCTGGGCATACGTATAGCACCTTAACCTAGAACTTCTCCTGATGATCACTGACTGTCTTGATCCCAGCAGGAGGAAAGAAATGACACAGCGATTTGAAGTGGAGAGGAACTGAGAGTTTTCAAATTGATTTGATTATTTTTTAAGCAACAAAGTTTTATATACTATTGACCCCATCACCTATGCAGTACGGCTATGATTAAACATTTCTTCATATACACTTGGTTACTTTGCTGTTTAAGAAAAAAAAAAAAAAAAAAGAGTTTGTACTGCCAGATTGATTAGCAGGGGATTTAAAGAACATTTTTGCTTGTTTTGAAATCAGGCTTTCAGGGAAGGTTGCTAGAGAAACAGCTTTGTGAGGGGCTGGGGAAATTTTAAGCTCCATCTGCTTGATAGGAAAGATGTTGCAAAGGAGAAGAAAAGTGTGTGTGTGTGTGTGTGTGTGTGTGTGTGTGTGTGTGTGTGTGTG
>NW_026585504.1:24064358-24070206 GCF_907164565.1 Psammomys obesus | reverse complement strand
GTGTGTGTGTGTGTGTGTGTGTGTGTGTGTGTGTGTGTGTGTGTGTGTGTAAATGGAGTATTTATGTTTTAGGGGCAAAGAATAAACAAAGAGAAATTGGAGCATGAAGCAAATACCTTACTTTAAAAAATTCTTTCTGTGATCTAGTGAAGTATTTTTAGACTGTTATCTCCATTGTAAAACATTTAACAGTGTGTCTTGATAAGGAGGATAAATTGTGTTAGATAGTTTTTCTCTTGCTACTTGGCTTCCAACATTGTTCAAATTTTAATTCTTTAAGAAAATGCTTATTTTATGTTGGGATAACCTCTTGTGCACTGTGTAAAAGTTGCCTTCGTATTGTTCCGATGCTGATTTCTGTACCAGCAAAGAGCTGAGCACAGGCGGGACTTTGGTATTGTTAGTTTATGAAGCGTCACTTGTCTTGGTGTTTTAAAAACATTCTTCTCCATGACCTTCTGATTGGTTTAATAAAGATCTAAATAGCCTATAGCAAAGCAGGTGAACATAGGCAAGGCATCCAACAGAGATAGGAACTCTGGGAAAGGATCAGGCAGGGGAAATTCACCAGTCAGACCCAGAGGAAGAAACAGTTGCTGGTACAGAGAAGTAAGGAGCCACCTGGCAGAACTTTTAAGTAAATACAATGATTAGTATGATATACAGTGAGATTTTCAATATGTTTTTTAAAAAAAAGTAACTAAAGAAACAGGCCAAAATGTCCAGAGTGATTACTTTAGCAGATTGTGCTTAGAACTTATATTTTCAATATATCCCTCTATTTTTCTGATATTTATACCAATAATATTCATAATACATCTTCCCCTTCCCCCAAACCTTATATGTTTATCTTAGTTTAATTCCAGTCTTACTTTTTCTATAGTCAATGACCCAGGGAACTTGTACTTCAGCTTTTGCCCTTGAAAACTCTCCACCTGTTTCTGCCTTTAAGTAATCTGTCATTCCCTTTGATACCTCTTGCCTCCTAGAATGTCAAGGAATTCTATTCTTTACATAAGTAGCAGGAGCTTGCTCCTTTTAATTTTGCAACATGGTTGCCATAGATAGAGGGTGTTCTCTTTATCCTAGGCTCCATCAGGTGAGTCAAGAGAAATCTGACTATATGTGACTATATGCTGATTTATAGTCAGCAAATCTGACTATATGCTGATTCTCATTGCCTAAAGAGTCAGGGAAGTAACTTCTGCATTTGCAGTGTTTCCCTTATAAATCCAAGTTATTTAAGGCATGAATGAGTGAATGAAGCTACAGACGAATTTTGTAAAGCTTTCATCCACAAACAGCAAGGAATACGGAGCGAAATCTCTCCCCAGGAAATATTAGAGAGAAATATGGTCTCCTTGAAGGCATATTGAATATGGATTAGTAAACTATCATCTCTTTATTCATAGACCAACCTGTGTAGTTCCTTTTCCTTAGGTTCACAGATGCTTGTAAAAGTACAGAGAAATAAATTTTAAAATGGTAAAAGCACTTCAGAAATGTATGTATTTAGTGACACTAAGAGCTACTGTTTTTGTCTTTAAGCTAAGACAAAAGTAATATATCAAAAATTTGTTATACATATTTAATGTATCAAGTACATTTTCATTCTCATTTTCCTTCATATTTTATTAGAGACACAGAAAGGATAAGCAATCAAAACAGAAAGAATAAAGTATAATTTAACAGTCACTTCCTCTAAAGCCTATTGTACTAGATTTAGATACAGTATAACAATGGAATTAATAAGGCCAGTTCTGCTGACACCCAGACTAGTGCTCAGAGCATCATTCAAAAGTGACAAGCCTAATAGATGTGACCAAGAGAATGCAGTAGAGGAAAATCAATAACTCCAACCTTGTCTGAGGTTAGTCTCATAAGGTTTAAGCAGTTTTGAGACAAGAACGCAAATGATTTGTTTGAGACAATTACATAAAGACAAGGTAGAGAGTTAGAAAAAAAGAATATAATAATTTATTTTATAATCATTTGTATTTCATGCTTCTGATCAATGCTTTTTTTTTAAGGCACCTGTAGAATTAATACCCCTTTTAGTCTGTCAACACTGACTTCGTCTACAACCTCATTTATGGGATGCTATTATAAGTTTTACACATTTTCAAAAAACTGTAGCTACATACAGATAAGATCTACATTTATAAAATTGTTTGAATAAAGTTCACTTAATTGAGTAAAATTAAATGATAGTTGAGTTTTATGTCCATTCATTTACCATGCAAGGAGCTGTACCTGTGATCCTGGGTCTTTCTCCATTGTTGTTTCTTAAAGTATGTTATGATAATTGCTTTCTTCTTTAGAGATCTCTCTGTGCTTGTGGCTGTATTTCTTCCCTTTAGAATGATTTTATTTAACCTTTTTTTAGTTTTCTTCAACTCTTATTCATCCTTAATGCACCATAGTATGTCATTCTTTGCCTGAAAATGTCCTTCATCCATATGAATTCACAATAAAGTGCATTATTCCCATCAATATTATTACTTTATGGCATTTTGTCATGTTATTACAGTGATTTGCCTATATCAGATTTTATATATAAGTTCTAAGCAAACATGTGCTTTATAGGCTATTTCAGAATCAATCATCAAAAACACACTTAGCATTGACTTGATATCGTTTCACTTTGTCTAAAAAAAGTACTAACGTGTCAAACTTTATTGTAAATAATAGATAGAATATTTTTTCTCTGATCTTTAAAATTTGTTATTTTGTCAAAAAACTCGGACAACAAGCTTTTAAAATATAAGCATAGTTTATGTATTGCCCTTTGAAATTTGCAGACGATATAAGGCTTTTCATGGTTTTACCATGCTGTTTTGGCCAGCTTCACGATGTCATTCCCTCTAGATGCGGTTATTTTATGCAAACCTGATAGTGTTGCAGCTGTAAATTCATTGGTTATGATTGCGTATCTTCATCAGTGTTTAAATTAAAACTCTCATCATAGCAGCGACTCTAATACAATTTGGTCAGTTTCCATGGTTTGAGCAAAATTAGGACCTGGCAGTTTCCTGAGGATTAGCAGATGTTTGTGCCTAATACTTTTTTTATATAATAGTTTTGTCTCTGCTAGGCTGGTTTAAAACCATGTTTTACTGTTCCTTAAGAATTTAGGAATGAAACATAAAAAAAATAAAGTATTCAAAAACAAACAAACAAAGAAAGAAACAAAAAGATCAAGGCTGATGAGACCTAATAGACTAGGGTCAGAGGGAAGGGGAGGAGGACATCCCTTATCAGTGGACTGGGAGAGGGACATGGGTGGGGAAGAGGGAGGATGGGATTGGGAGGGAAGAAGGTAAGGAAGTGGGGGGGATACAAAGTGAATAAAATGTAAAAAAATAAAAATAATTTTAAAAAAGAAAAAAAAGTTAGGAATGAGAACAAGCCCCGAGTCCAGGAGAAGTTGGACAGCATAGAACAAACTCAGTGCTTTTAGTGGGTTCTCTTTGTGAAACGTTTGGGAAATTTTAGTCTTATTGGTTTTGTGGGTTTCTTTTCTTTCTCTTTTTTTGAGAATGAAGAAAGTGAGTGGAGGAGGACTTACAGTTGGAGGCAGGGAGGCTATGGGGAATGATGGGAGAAAGTAAAACATCAAATTATTGTATAAAAAAATATTTTTAAAAGTTGGCAGAATTTAACTGAAAAAAGAAAGTAGCATTTATAAATAAATCTTTACTTTTCAAGAATAATATATGGTTATCTCTGAAAAGGATATACTTACTGTAGTCTCTATTTAAACATGACCAACCAGTCATAAGAATAATACCGAAATACTAACCAATCACTCAAAATGTTATGATTTACTGAGAAAATATTCCAGATACCTATTGCAGACAGCAAAAATACATAATTTTTACATAAGGCTTGTGTATATCTATCTGTAATAATTACTAAATATAGCTAAGTCTGCCTGAAGGTAATATGGAATAAATGATCTTATTTTCTGTTGTGTGGTGGTATTTTAATCTTATTTTCCACAAGCAATACAGTGAAATATACTAGGTTGCCTTATTCTAGTGTATTTATTGAAATAATGTTTGTTTGAAAAATAATTTATATGGACATTATTTTTTTTTCAAGATGTAAGCTCTCTGCTACTTCTCCAGCACCACATCTGCCTGCCTTCTGCCATGTACTCTATAGTGAACTGTACTCCTCTGAAACTGTAAAACCCAAATAGCCCTTTTTTTTCCTTTTTTGGATAAGTTGCTTTGCTCATGGTGTCGTCACAGCAATGGAAAAGTAACTATATCACTTACTTTAACTATTCCTTAAAGTAGCGTTGAAACGGGGAGGGAAGGCTTTGATTTAGGATTCTGACTGTAAACCAACACATTATCTAACTGTTGGAAAACCAAATTGCTTCCTTGCACTTAAATATCTTACCTGTAAGAAGACTGATCGTACACATTCTATTCTTTCGCATTTCATAATTCTGGTAAGCTCACATGAATTTCATACCAAGTGACTGCAAAATTGCAATGCTTGCGGCCACTTTGCCCCATCTCATGCCTATTTCAGATCTATAGAAGTCTAGTAGAGGTAATAAACAGGCAGATCTCTCAGTAATCTAAGTCTGTTAATGGATCCTGGAGGCATTCCAAACTCACTTGAGATATGCATTTAAATATTGTGCTGTGATGATAAGAGTTAAAAACAGTGTCACAGAGTAAAGAGGTTGTTGAACAACTTCAATTAGTAAAGTATTGGTGACTTGAAATCACTTAAGTATCTATAGCAATGGACCAATTTTAGATAAAGAAACTAGGTTTAACATCACTGACTAGTTTTTCTACTCTGAAAAAATAACCTGCAAATCATACTGTATATCAAATATACTTCCTTATGTGCTATAATTTCTATAGGAGGTTAACACATATAATTAATTTTGTTACATTTACACGGCACTGCATTTCTTGTTCCAAATCCATCCATAAAATTTAATTTTATTTTTTTGCAAGCTTTAAGCTGAAAAAGACATTAAATAATTGCAATTTCCTCAAGAAGAGATGGCATAAGGTTGCATAAGCCAGGTGTCTTTAAAGCTCCAAAGGTTCCAAGGGCCTGGGGTAGAAATGGTTTCCACTGCAGACATCCCTGCCCCTATGCCTTATTTTTCATCAAGTGTGGGAGTCTCTGGCAAGTGGAGAATCTGAAACTCAAGAAGTAGGGGGCTCATAAAGAAAACAAATCCTCCATCAGTGGTGGCTGCACAAGGACCCCACAGCTTTGGCCAGACAGAGCCTCTAGCAAGATTAGGTGGAAAAATCAAGACAGGCTTTCAAAGACCACTGTAGACACTGATAACTCTTCTGTGATTGGATGCCTATGATTAAGCATCCAGCCAATCAGGGCCCAGCAATTTCTCAAAAATTTGGCCTAAGGAACTTAGGTGACAAAGACATGATGCTTTTGGAGTGAACTAGCTTCATGGTGAGACTGACTTAACATATTCTCACGTCTAAGGCATCTTCAAAGGGACCCGATTTACTTAATCATAGAAAAAGTTCATTTGTATGCAAAGGAGTCATTCCTGCCTCAACCACTGGAGAACTGAGGTCTTTAAGAAATAGGCCACAGAGAAAGATGATGCAGCCGGCCCTGATGAGACCTGATAGGCTAGGGTCAGATAGAAGGGGAGGAGGTCCTGCCCTATCAGTGGACTAGGGGAAGAGCATAAGGTTAGAAGAACGAGGATGGGTGGGACTGGGAGGAGATGAGGGGAGGGTTACAGCTGGATACAAAGTGAATAAATTGTAATGATAAATAAAGAGATGAATAAATAAATAAATAAATAAATAAATAAATAAATAAATAAATAAAT
>NW_026585504.1:24049684-24064348 GCF_907164565.1 Psammomys obesus | reverse complement strand
AATAAATAAATAAATAAATAAATAAATAAATAAATAAATAAATAAATAATTCGGATAGGAAGCCTACTCTTGTTACCTCTCAAACTGACCTGCAGACTTGCTGTACAATGAACTGCTCAAAGACTGCACCTCAAAGCTCCTGGTGGCTTTGAGCTGTAGTATTTTCCTGATACTATAAATGTAGTAATTTTCCTGATACTATACTACAAACTATAATGGCTTGCAGTTAGCATGCTATTGATACCCATAGTTAAGACTTGCTTCATTTAAATCCCTCATGGTAGTCAGTTTGAGGTTGTCTTACTCCCTTAAAGGTTAACACTAAAGTACTTCTTATGTATATTCTTTGATGTGATCCTGTTCCATTCATAGAGGAAAGCCAGGCAAGAACTTAGTTAGACATCTGGGACACAGAGTTAACAAAATGTAACTAATAAGAAAAATAAAATTAAAATAAATAAATAAATAAATAAATAAATAAATAAATAAATAAATAAAACAAAAGTAAAAACAAAAAGAACTTAGTTAGAGATAGATCATCTTCATTCGTCCCAAATCAAGAAGACATTGTCACCATCATGACAATCAAAGGAATCTCTTTAGAACGGTGAATAGAATCAACCTTCTTCCACTTGCTTCTATATTTCAGAGCCAATATGATCCAGTATAATATTCCCAACAACACTGAGGCTCTCTGACCTAGCTAAAATGATTGGCATGACTATTTGTCTTAAAATCTCAGTAGTCAGGCTTGCTGAGGTGGACAGTTCCTCCCCACCTATGGTTATAGGAATTTTCCTATTTATTTTCAGTTTCCTTTTCCAGAAATCTGTCTGTCAGAGAAGCTGAGGTAAGGTCTTTAAGTAATTGAAGGTTTCAAGCTATGGCAACACCCACTGCTACAGGAAGGCTTTTTAACTGAACCTGATACCTCAGTGCCAGCTAGGATGACAGTGGAAATCTGCATTCTATATACTCATATACAGTCACTCTGTCCCTGAAATGACATTTTACCAAGGACCCTGTCTTAATGTATTCCCTCTTTCTTGGACCAATCTTCATTTGGACTACTGGCTGCCATAAGCATTGGGTCATGCCAAGAGCTTTGCATGTTGATAGGAGTGGGTATGCTGTAGTCATTTGATGGAGAAGGCGATAGAATGTGGGGGGGTGGGGGGCTCTGCACACACATTGAAAGCAGATTCTGCATGGGGGCAGCTGCCTTTGGCCATCAAATGATAGAGTTTTACTCCAATATTGGTGATAATCTGCAGAGTAATAAGAAGATGCTCTGTCCTCTTGAGGGGAATAAGAGGCTGTTCCCATTGTAGGCTGGGAATGTTCTCAGAGCAATGCTCTTCATGGCTCTGGACAAGGAAGAAAGGAAAGAAGGAGGCCTGGGTGGATATATGGCCCTATGTGGCTCTAATAGGCACCAGAATCATTACTGTTCCCAATGCACCTTTATCCCACAGTGGGGATGAACTGGTTTAGGACCATGACAGTTGCCAAATAAAAAAATTTCAAATGATGAGATATCCTTCCTTGCTCTCCTTGGTTTCATGTTTATGAGATTTAAGTTTTAGTGTTAATATATATGCAGGATTTGCTTTGTTTAGTTGAAGCTGGTAAACAGCATGACATGTTCTCATGAAAATTTCTCTGGAAATATGTGTTGTTGGGATGTTGTTCAGGAGCCATCAAGTCTGAGTGTCAAAATGGGTCTGTCAGTTATCTTGGGACAATTATAACAGATCCTGTAGTGATTTTATAGTTTATAGTTCTTGTAGTATTTTTAAAAGATATTTCTGAATTAAGATATTTTTCCCTTGCGTAGGAGAATGAGAAACATCCCTTGGTCTTCTTTCTCCTGGAGAGGACTAGGTAGTCCTCCCTTAACCTTCGCTACTAATAGACAGGAGACAGTTCCTCAATAGGCTATCCCATGACAGTCTAGTAGACATTTTTGTTTTTATAATTTTTTCAGTATTAAGTGGTAATTGGGGCTTGCTTACAGTTTCAGGGGTCTCATTCCTTATTATCATGGTGGGAAGAATGGAGGCACACAGGTAGATATCATGCTAGAAAAGTAGCGAAAGTCTAGAGCCAAGTCATTAGATAGCAGGAAGAGAGAAAGCCACCGCACCTGGCTTGGGCATTTGAAACCTCAAATCCCACCCCCAGTGACATACTTCCTCCAATAAGGCCACACCTCCTCCAACAAGGCCATGCCTCTTAATCTTCCTTAAGCAGGCTCACTCCCTGATGACTAAGCATTCAAATATATTACCCTGTGGGGGATTATTATTCAAACCACCACATACTAAATGAGTCTATACATTGTGTACCGTTTTGATAGTTAAGGGGAATGGAAGTGTAAGGCTAAGCAAACAAACAGGACAGCTGAGTCAAGGCAAGTGGAATAATGTTACTGAGGTTCATTGATTACCTCTGGTCCAGGGATGATCAGAAATTAAGTGGGTCTGAATTCATAAAATATTCTAAGTAAGTATGTAAGACAAACAAAAGCTGAGGCATGCATGGTAGAAGCTGTGGAGGAGACATCTTTTTAAAGAAAACTTTTGACAGAAAAAAAAGAAGAAGAAAGGTAAAAAGAAAGAAGGAAGAAAGGAAGGAAGGAAGGAAGGAAGGAAGGAAGGAAGGAAGGAAGGAAGGAAGGAAAGAAGGTAGTAATAGAAAAATGAATGGACAGGGAGCCTCTTAAGAGGATGAGCAGGGCAGACTATAGCATATCTTTGGCAAAGAAGACATTGATATGTTAAAGCTTTTTCCACTTAGGAAAGCTAGGTTCGTCCACAATGAAAAGGAATGATAGGGACAGTGCTGGAAAAAGCATGTTACAGAAAGATAGAGCATATTGTAGAAGGTCTGTGATGATGGAACTTGGAGATGGTGAGAGTGGAAGATGATGGAACCAGCTCTGATGAGACATGATAAGCTGAGGTCAGATAGAAGGGGAGGTGGTCCTCCCCTATCAGTGGGCTAGGGAAGGGGTATAGGAGGAGAAGAGGGAGAGTGGGTTGAATTGGGAGGGAGCAGCCAGGATACAAACTGAATTAATTGTAATAATCAAATAAAATAAATAAAAAAGAATATTAGTAAGGGAAAGAAAACTTCATTACTAAGAAAAACCCTCCTGAGAATAGGCTGTTAGCGTAATGGGGAAAAATAACTATATAATGGAATACAGGAACTGACAGATCTCTGAGCCACCTCAGCCAATGAGATAGAAGGCATTAGTGCTAGAACTTAAGGTCAGAGCACTCAGGGTTCATGATATTTTCTGAAGTTTTTAGGGAAGATGAGAAAACAGGCAAGCAGGATTTCAAGTCAGACTCAGGTGAGGGGCAGCTAACTTCTGTTGGCTCAGGCAGAAATTCTGACTGCCAAGAACAATGAGGCATTAATTCTAAAGGATAGGGTATGCCCTGAGCCAAGGAATAAAAGAAAAAAAAAAACCTGAAAAATATGCATGTCCCTCCCCGATCTATTTGGTACCCATTTATTATTTGACAATACACAAACCGTGAGCTCAGCTATATTATACAAACTGAATCCCTGCTTACATTATACACAGAAAAGACATGCTACGTAAAACACAAAAGAAGTGCTTAAGAAGCAGAAATTTTAATTTTCTCTCTTTATAAAATGTGTATAATTCATCTATAACCCCTGCTCGGACATAGCCCATGATAGCTCAGTATACAAGTGGGTTCCCTAGCAAGGGGGATAAGAATTATTTCTGACATCAACCCAATGACTGGCTCATTGAGCTTCCCCTCCCCGCCGAGAGAGGAGCAGCCTTGTTAGGCCACAGGTAAGGACATTGCAGTCAGTCCTCAAGATACCTGATAAGCTAGGGTCAGATGGAAGGAGAGGAGAACCCGCCCCCATCAGTGGACTCAGAAGGGGGCAGGGAGGAGATAAAGAAGGGAGGGTAAGATTGGGAGGGGAAAAGGGAGGGGGCTACAGCTGGGATACAAGTGAATGACCTGTGATTAAAAATAAATAAATAAATATATATATAAATAAAGTGTGTATGTGAGACCCTACAGCTTATTGAAAAAAAGAAAAAAAGAAAGAAAAGAAAAGAAAAGAAAAATACATCTCTGCCTTCTCTTTCCAAATGGATCTCAGACCTTTCACAACACACTCTTTGCTTGAATGCATCTTTGAATCCCGGAAGATTTGATTCTCTCACCTTCCAGGACAATACCTAATATTTTCCTGTACCACAATTTGGCCTGACTCCAATTGAAAACTAGGAAACCTAGCCTTCTGACAGAAATATCATTCATACTATACTCCAGTTGTTAGATGGTTTCTGACTATTTCTGGGGAAGTAGTCAGGCATCTTGTTTGTGTAGATTTCTAAACTCTCTGAAGGACACTGGTAAGTTTTGTCAGTTATGTAAAAGTGACCCAGCCCTATTATCAGTGGTGGCCTGAGAAACTGTCACTGAGCCCATCATGACCCAGACTCTTTCTACAGAAAAGAGACCAGCAGCCCACGTGCTACCATGGTATGTTCTCTTCCCTATTCAGACCCTTTTCTGGGTGCACTGTCTTCTGATAAGTCCCCACTGAAACAGGCTTTTGTGTCATTTCCTCCTGTAGAGAAGATGCCAAGCACACATGTTCCCAAGAAATGTACAGGTCTTCTGTTTATGAGACTTGAAGCAGATAATGAGATATTCAGAAAAAATTTCAGATAATTCTGACTAGAATGCTGAGCCTTTTAAGATCCTAAATCCAGTGACTGATGTAGCCTCTGATGTTATTTTCCAACATTTTTTTCAACACCAGAAACTAACTGCAAGAACCCACGGTGTCAGCACAGTGGTCCTTATCATTGGAAAAGTGATAATGCTCATTAAAGGGGCAAGTAGCCAGCTTAAGAACAGACCTTAAAACCAGAGTAGAAATCCCTTTGTTCATTCAGTAGTATTTTGGGTGGCTCTGGAAATACTAATTCAGGCCAGACGACCTTTCCAACAGCCCAAAGGGGAAGCTCAGAGCCAGCCTACCAAAGGATGGCCACCTTGCCTATGAGCAATAGTTATATGACCCCCTTGACCCTAAAATCCACAAATTAACTGCAAAAATTAGAATAACAGATTTATCAACCTGTTTCAGGCCACAGAAGATTTTCTTTACCTATGCCCTATGATCAGCACAGCTCCTAACAGCTAACCCTGAACTGCTCTGCGATTTACTGTTGGATGTCCTGGCTGCTTTCTAGAGAAGGGAAACATTGCAAATTGTAAAATATTAAAGGAAAACAGATACTGTTCACAAATGTGATATAATGTCACATCACATGTTGAAGTATGAAGCCATGTAATTTTCAACATAAAAATCAATACGGTACGTAATCAAACTCTAATAATTGCTAATATAATAAGGGGCAATGGCCAAAGTACCAGATTGCTTTCCATATTATAGCTATGATACATATGATCTATGATTACTCTGGATGTACTTTATGACTCCTGGTCTGTGTCCATTGCACTATACATTCTACATTCCTTCTTTTTTAATTAAATTTTTGTTTTTTTATATTACTACAGTTTATTAACTTTGTATCCCAGCTGTAGCCCCTCCCTCACACCCTTCCAATCCTACCCTCCCATCCTCATCTCCTCCCTGCCCCTCTCTAAACCCACTGATGGGTGAGGTCCTCCTTCCCTTCCATCTGATCCTAGCTTATCAGTCCTCTTCAGGACTGGCTGCAATGTCCTATTCTGTGGCCTAGCAAGGCTGCTCTTCCCTTGGGGGTGGGGGAGGTGAGGTCAAAGAGCCAGGTGTTGACACTGAGATTTCACCTTACACCCATCAGAATGGCTAAGATCAAAACCTCTAGTGACAACACATGCTGGAGAGGTTGTGGAGTAAGGGGAACCCTCCTCCATTGCTGGTGGTAATGTAAACTTGTACAACCACTATGGAAATCAATCTGGTACTTTCTCAGACAATTAGGAATAGTGCTTCCCCAAGATCCAGCTATAACACTCCTAGACAAATATTCAAAAGATGCTCAAGTACACAACAAGGACATTTGCTCAACCATGTTCGTAGCAGCTTTATTCATAATATCCAGAACCTAGAAACAACCCAGATGTCCCTCAACAGAGGAATAGATACAGAAATTGTGGTACCTTTATACAATGGAATACTTACTACTCAGCAATTAAAACCAAGGAAATCATGAAATTTGCAGGCAAATGGTGGGATCTAGAAAAGATCATCCTGAGTGAGGAATCCCAGAAGCAGAAAGACACACATGGTATATACTCACTTATAAGTGGATACTAGACCTATAAAATAGGATAAACACGCTAAAATCTGAACACCTAAAGAAGATAACAAGAAAGAGGACACGGGGTAAGATGATCAATCTTCATTTAGAAAGACAAATGGGATGGACATTGGAAAAAGGAGAAAACAAGTAACAGGACAGGAGCCTACCACAGAGGGCCCCTGAAAGACAGTCTATCTTTTTTAATAGCTTACTGAGCACAGTGTTAGCAGAGAGTTGAATAATAATAGAGTGTCACCTGTAGCTTACTGGGTTTTCTAGAACATCATTTCTTTCATGGTTTCAAGTTGGAGAAGAATGAAAAATTAGTGAAATCCTTGAAAAGCAGAAGAGAAACAAAAGCCACCACAGTGTAGAAGCATTGTGCTTAGAGGTAGTGAATGACACAGCTGCAGACTCTGACTTTTTCTTTTCTTCCTCTGACTTATCTAGCTCCTACTCCTGAAGCTGCAAGCCACTGGAAAGAGGCCACAACCTTTCTGGTGACTGCTCCCTCTGTCAGAACTCCACCTCAGAAACACAGCAAGCTCAGATACACCTATACTTCAAAAGCCCTTCATGTGACCTTGTTCTGATGAACTTCTCGCTTCCCCTTTGAGGCTCCTTTTCTCCCACTAATCTTAAAACTGAATGACTTTTAATTTGCTCTTTTCCATAATGCTGTAAGTATTTACCATTCTGTTTCCTTGATGGAGAAGAAAGGAACAACTAGAAAGAAAAGAATAGAATATTATAAACTATATTCTCAGACTCTAACCTACCCAAAGAAAATTATTTTAAAAGGAGAAAAACATGTTTTAAAAATATACAGTAAAATAAAAGTTGTGATTTGGAAATCCTGAATAGGAACAAAGTAGAAAGGAGCCACTGTATTTATTGCTTTTACAGATAATAAGGAAAGTATCCTTTAAGCATTAATTGGAATAGAGATGAAAATGTGTGCTTTAATTTACAGATTCAACGCAATTCCCATCAAAATACCAACTCAATTCTTTTCAGACCTTGAAAAAAAGATTCTCAGCTTCATATGAAGAAACAAAAAACCCAGAATCTCCAAAACAACCCTGTACAACAACAGATCATCTGGAGGTATCACCATCCCTGATCTCAAGCTGTACTACAGAGCAATAGTAATAAAAACTGCATGGTATTGGCATAGAAATAGAAAGGAGGATCAATGGAACCGAATAGAAGACACAGAAATAAACCCATGTACCTATGAATACTCGATTTTTGACAAAGCAGCCAAAACCATTCAATGGAAAAAAGATAGCATCTTCAACAGATGGTGCTGGTCGAATTGGATGTCTCCATGCAGAAAAATGAAAATAGATCCACATTTATCACCCTGCACAAAACTAAAGTCCAAGTGGATCAAAGACCTCAACATAAAACCAGACACGCTAAATCTGTTAGAAGAAAAAGTGGGGAACAGCTTAGAACTCATTGGCACAGGAGACAACTTCCTGAACAGAACTCCAACAGCACAGGCTTTAAGAGCAACAATCAATAAATGGGACCTCATGAAACTGAAAAGCTTCTGTAAAGCAAAGGACACCGTCATCAAAACAAAATGACTGCCCACAGATTGGGAAAGAATCTTCACCAACCCTTTATCTGACAGAGGGCTAATATCCAGTATATACAAAGAACTAAAGAAGCTAAAAAGCAACAAACCAAGTAATCCAATTAAAAAATGGGGAGCAGAGCTAAACAGAGAATTCTCTGTAGAGGAATATCGAATGGCAGAGAAACACTTAAAGAAATGCTCATCCTCATTAGCCATCAGGGAAATGCAAATCAAAACGACCCTGAGATTTCACCTTACACCCATCAGAATGGCCAAGATGAAAAACTCAAGGGACAACACATGCTGGAGAGGTTGTGGAGAAAGGGGAACCCTCCTCCATTGCTGGTGGGAATGTAAACTGGTACAACCACTTTGGAAGTCAATCTGGAGCTTTCTCAGACAACTAGGAATAGTGCTTCCTCAAGACCCAGCTATACCACTGCTAGGCATATACCCAAAATTTGCTCAAGTACATAATAAGGACATTTGCTCAACCATGTTTGTAGCAGTTTTATTTGTAATAGCCAGAACCTGGAAACAACCCAGATGTCCATCAATGGAGGAATGGGTACAGAAATTGTGGTATTTTTACACAATGGAATACTACTCAGCAATCAAAAAAGAGGAAATCATGAAATTTGCAGGCAAATGCTGGGATTTAGAAAAGATCATTCTGAGTGAAGTATCCCAGAAGGAGAAAGACAAACATGGAATATACTCATTTATATAGACCTAAAAGATATGATAAACATAATGAAATCTATACACCTAAAGAAGATAATCAAGAAAACGGACACGGGGTATGATGATCAATCCTCATTTAGAAAGACAAATGGGATATGCATTGAACGTATGACAGGAGTCTACCGCAGAAGGCATCTGAAAGACTCTACCTAGTAGTGTATCAAAGTAGATACTAAGACTCATAACCAAACCCTCGGCAGAGTGCAGGGAATCATATGAAAGAAAGGGAGTTTGATGTGGAAAGAATAGGAGCTCCACAAGGACCAAACATATCTGGGCACAGGGTCTTTTCTGAGATGGACACTCAACCAAAGACCATGAGAGGATAAAACCTAGAACCTCTGCTCGGATGTGACCCGTGATAGCTCAGTAATCAATTGGTTTCCCATAGTAAGGGGAACAAGGACTATTTCTAACAGGAACTCAATGACTGGCTCTTTGACATCCCCACCTCCCAAGGGAGGAGCAGTACTGTTAGGCCACAGAGGAGGACTTTGCAGCCAGTCCTGAAAATACCTGACAAAACAGAGTCATATGAAAGGGGAGGAGGTCCTCCCCTATCAGTGGACTTAAAAAGGGGCAGGGAGGAGATGAGGGAGGGAGGGTGGGACTGGGGAGAGAATGAGGGATACAGCTGGGATACAGAATTAACAAAATGTAACTAATGAGAAAAATAAAATTAAAAAAAAAAGAAAGAAAATGTGTGCTTTAACCAAGACTGTCCAGGAAGACAATTTTTTTCAAACAAAAAAGACAACAAATAATGATTCATATGCCAGGGTGTTGGTTCCATTATTGACTGTTCTTACAAAACACTGAAAATATTGATGCCCAGCAATGTGGTAATTTATCCCATTTTCCTTGTACCATGAAATAAATTCAGCTATTCAAATCAGAACATATATGAAAATGCATACTTGTTAACATAAATGGGTATATAAATACCTTTCTGAAGAGAAAACTATATGGAGAGATGAAGCCAAAAATAAAAAAGAGAAATGAATGCACATGCAAAAGAATATGCAATACCAAAATTATGATTTCTGTAAAGTTATGGATATATATGTATGAAATAATCCTAACATTAAAGATATCTCATAATCCATCCTAATAATTTATTAACCAGCTGTACTTGTTTGCCAGTATAGATACTTGCCTTGAACATTCATACATACACTATATATATATCCATATATGTATATATTACATATTCACATCTATGTATACATAATATATAATAAATAGACACAGTGTCACAATCCTTTTTATCTTTAAAAAGATTTATATTGAAAACTGACATATAATTACATAATTTTCTCTTTTCTTTTACTAATTTTAATCCCATTTGGATACTCACTTAATATATAATGTATACATAATCATACATATACATATCTATCTATCTATCTCTCTATATATAATATTTTAGGTTGTTCTCATCTTCTGCTCACTAGTCAAGTTCTCTGAGGCCTTTCCTCATCTGAATAAGCTAGCGCACAGGAGACTTCTTCTTAACATTGTTATCCTCACTAAGAAAGTTAACACTTAATTAAATCAAACCATGGGTTGTTCTGACTCCATCGTGCCAGTTAGTCACATCCCCTTAAATGCTAATCATGTGCTAAGTTTTCTAATTCTCCTAAGAGATATGTCATGAAATTGTACCTTTAGTGTGGTTAAATATAGCAAAATGCTTAGTCTCTGGCTTCCAAACACAGAAACAGCTGAGAACATAGGCAGCTTTGACCTTAAATGATCTCAGGAAATGTTCTGCTGTGACTTTCAAAGGTATTCACATGACTAGAACATATCTATCAGAAACTTTGTCTCAGTGTCTGTAAAATTAGAACCCTGAAGCTTCAAACAATTTTTAATTATTGAAATTGTTCTAATTTTGAAGTGGGCTAGTCTGTCCTGAGCCTAACTAGGTTATTTCATATAGCATCTCACAATTATTTACACAAAAGTTACATCCACGTAATTTTAATGTCAATAGCTAAGACATGTTACCCACCCCCAATGTGACCACATAACTTATTATTACTCACTTTTTTCCATTTATATTTTACTATATATCAAACCTAAATATTTGTTTTGGCTAAACATATGCTATGTCACTGAGCTACGTCCCCAGGACATGAAAGGGGTCACTATCAATAATTCTTCTCCAGGAGACCCACAGGTATGAAATGAGAAGCAGTTTCTGGTGAGTGTTGTCTTCTTCATCTGCAGTTCACACTCAGACACAAGCATCTTACTCTGAGTAGCAGTAGATTGATTTATTCTCAGTTTGGGCCTGTTTTTATACCCTTTTCCTGAGTCAAGATATGACAAATTTAGTAAACCGTGAAGAATAGCTACGAGTTATTCAGTGGCAGTGAAGCATGTAAATGGCACACCACAGAGACACACACACAGTTAATGAAAATCTTAGCTTGCAGTTGTTTTATCGGGTGTTGACAATGTTTTATCTTGTTAGAGGGTGGAGGGGTGTGTCAGCATACTCAATCTTTCTGTAAAAATCGGGATTGGCTGTTTGAAACCTCACAAAATGTCAAGTGGAACAGAACAGCCAATGCCTTCTTGCCACACAGTCTCCATCTTATCACACTTCTAGAGGAAGGTGTAGTTTGAACTTTAAAAATTTTTCTTTTGTGGTAGCAGGGACTGTCTGTCCCTATCACCCACACATCCAGCCAATTCTTTGAAGGGATTGGATATTCTGAGCTTCCAATCGATCTATGGTCTGGGAACTTGAAGAATGAAAAGCCTCCAAAGACATTAAGATTAGAAACACGTAAAGTAAAGGAAGTGCTAATTAACTTGATTAGATCGTGACATGTTGGACACTCGTACAGTAATATATGCCACATACACCATAGATGTGTGTACTAATTGCTCGTGTACACTATCATGTCATCTGCGAATAGTGACACTTTGACTTCACCCTTTCCAATTTGTATCCCCTTGATGACTTTTAGTTGTCTTATTGCTCCAGCTAGGACTTCAAGTACTATGTTGAAAAGATAAGGAGAGAGTGGACAGCCTTGCCTTGTCCCTGATTTCATTGAAATTGATTTAAGTGTCTCTCCGTTTAGTTTGATGTTGTCTATAGGCTTGCTGTATATTGCCTTTACTATGTTTAGATATGTGCCTTCCTTCCCTGATCTCTCCAAGACGTTAAACATGAATGGGTGTGGCAACCAAGGACCATGGATGCAGGGGTCCATAGACCCCCCTGCTCAGATGTAGCCCTTGGGCAGCTCAGTCTCTAAGTGAGCCCTCTAATAAGGGGAGCAGGGGCAGTCTCTGATATGGGTTAGTTGCCCGCTCTTAGATCACTTTCTTCCGGTGGTGTGGCCTTACAAGCCACAGAGGAAGAAGATCCAGGAAGTCCTGATGGGACTTGATAAGCTAGGGTCAGATGGCTGGGGAGGAGGACTCCCCATTTCAGTGGACTAGGGAAAGGGGATAGGAGTGAAGAGTTGTAAGGAGGGTGAGACTGGGAGGAGATGAGAGAGGGGGCTACAATCAGAATATAAAATGAATAAATTGTAAAATATTTAAAAAATAAATTAAAAAATATAAAAACATGATAAGCTAGGGTCAAATGGAAGGGGAGGAGCACCTGTCCTATCAGTGGACTTGGAGAGGGGCTTGGGAGGAGGAGAGAAAGGGAGGGTGGAATTGGTAGGGAATGACTGAGGGGGCTAAAGCTGGGATACAAAATGAATAAACTGTTATTAATATAAAAAAATTAAAAATGAAAAGGAAACCACAATGCAAATAAATTATTTCCAAAGCTCCGTATATATGAAGACTTTTATTTCTGTGCAGTGGTAGTGCATGCCATTAATCACAGCACTCAGGAGGCAGAGGCAGAGATTGGGACTTCCTTTGACTACAGAGACAATTCCAGGACAGGCTGTGCTATGCAGAAAACCCTGTCTCTAAAAACAAACAAACAAGACTTTTGTCAAACCCAGAATAAAGGCAAGTTATCTATGTGCCACAAAGAGTTGACAACATTTGGCTACTGTCAAACCGTCTTGGTTTGCTCATTAAATAGAGAATGTTCTTGGATGAGAGTATATCCTTCTGTGAAATATTTTATTGCCAAAAAAGTCAGTACTTGCTTTTTTGCTTATCTTTTTCTTATTTGACCTCTATAACTTTAAAAAATAAAAAAAATCTATTTATTTTTTGTTTTATATACATGAAATTTTATCTGCACGTATGTATTTGAAAAGGGAATTGGATTTCCTGGAACTGTAGTTACAGGTAGTTGTGATCCACCATGTGGTGTTGATTACTAAACTTGGGTCCTCTGGAAGAGCAGCAAGTGCTCCTAATAACCGAGCCACTTCTCCAAGTCCCTGAACTCTAACATTTGAATAGTATGTTTAGTATTTAATATACTTAGTCCTAATAATAACCAATAACTTTGTTAACTTTTAGAATTGGACTTTCTCATTAAAAAGGTTGTTGACAATTACATATGTTTTAAATAATGTTATTTTAGTTTCCATTAGTTTGTTTATATTTAACTTTAAAATATGGGAAATTTGATCTTCTATAGATAGATAGTATGTAGTCACGCATATAAATTATTCCAGGGACCTTAATATACTTTATATAATGTTATATTAACGTTTATAAACATACATATATCACATGATTTGTATAGTAGTCTTTGTTATTTAGTAATTGCTTTAGAGATTATGTTATTATTTTAGGATATAAGTATCTTCTAACAATGAATATCCAAATAATGTGTGTATAAAAACAGTGTTAAAAGTTTATAGCTCAAGAAATTACATTAGACATTTAGGCTATGGTGAAATAAACAAACAGTGTCAATTTGTTTTTAAAAACTACCCTATAAGCTATAGCATTATATATATATATATAATGTGAAAAGAATGTTGTTTTAAAAATTCACACAGAATAAAACTTCTCAAATTACTACCACATTTTATTGGAGCTTTGAATTGGTGGCAACACCCAAATCTTCGACTCCAAATCTTACCTTCATTGTATTCACCTTGGGCTGCCCACATACTCTTCTCAAGCCCATGACAAGATGAGTACAACTTTTCCACATCTGTGAGAGGGAACAAAAGAACAAGATAAAAATTTCTCCAAAATCTGTTAGACCAGAAGAACAGAAAATTACCATGATAAAAAAGGGAGCTTTTGTATTTACTGTAGCTGCAGTAAAACTACTATCTGGAATAAGGTGATGTTACTCTGAAGGAGTGTGTAGGAAGACACAACTTTCAGTAAATTGCATTAAAAACTAAGCAGGTGGGTAGGTTCTTCTTTGCTGTTATGTAAGCTGATTTAGCTGTCATCTTTGAGAAAACATAAGGTGGCCAGATTTTTCCAATTGTATTCTCCCAGTGTGAGTAACATGCTCTTTTTTTATCCTGTACACACAACCTCAAAGTCTGTATCATTTTTTATGCAAAGCTACTTTTCTCAGTCATATTAAACAATCAAAATTCCATGACTATAGCCTGTGCCTCCTTAACGCCAACTTCTGATTCACTCATCTATACTAGAATGTACTGTAAAGGTCAATGAAAAAATCTACTCTTTACAGCAACTCTAAGTGATCCTTAAAAGTCAATTTCCCAATTTAAATTGGTACTTAGTAATAATCACAGATTTTAGAAAAAGATTTTCTGTGTTTGTAGATAATTCAGCTCAGTAAAGTGTTTGCTTTGCAAGCATGAGGTCTGAGTTCACTCTTCAGCACCAAGATAAAAACTCAGGTTTGCAGGGAGGTAAGTTGGCTCAGCCAGTGAAGTCTGGTGACCTGAATTTGAAAACCTGGAAGAAAGAACGGACTTCCATAAGTTGTCCTCTGATATCCTTACACTGGCTGGTGCACAGGCATCCACACACAAAAAAAGGAAGAAAGAAAGAAAGAAAGAAAGAAAGAAAGAAAGAAAGAAAGAAAGAAAGAAAGAAAGAAAGAAAGAAAGAAAGAAAGAAAGAAAGAAAG
>NW_026585504.1:24042390-24049674 GCF_907164565.1 Psammomys obesus | reverse complement strand
AGGAAGGAAGGAAGGAAGGAAGGAAGGAAGGAAGGAAGGAAGGAAGGAAGGAAGGAAGGAAAGGATAGAGAGAGAGGAAGAGAGGGAGGGGATAAAGGGAGGGGGAAAAGAAGGTCATGGTGGCAAGAATTTATAATCCAAGAAGCGGGAGGCAGAAAGATTCTTGGGAGTTGCTGGCTACCCACCCTATTTGAATCAGTGAGCATTAGTTCTTCATGAGA
The DNA here is from genome assembly GCF_907164565.1 of Psammomys obesus. NCBI lineage: Eukaryota > Metazoa > Chordata > Mammalia > Rodentia > Muridae > Psammomys > Psammomys obesus. Next base: position 24,049,453 of record NW_026585504.1, on the reverse strand, counting down.
ATCCTCTTTTAAAAATAACTGGGTTTATGTCTCTTGTGGAATGATATCAAAAGTTAATCTCTGGCCTACACACACACACACACACACACACACACAAAGTAAAAGAGAGACAGAGAGAGAGAGAGAGAGAGAGTTCTTTCACAAAGGTATGTGGTATTATATAACGGAGAATATATTAACAACAATGTAGCCATGTAAGTTTGGGAAGGTTGAGCTCTCTGAACACAATTAATCCTTTTTGAAATTAAGAATAGAAACTACATGGAAATGTTGTTGCAAAAATTAGAGTTGGTACAAATGTATTAATACATTAAATAAAGAGAGCACATGGTATAGATCTTATCTCACAGCAAATATTCAGTAATTTGATAATAACCAGCAACTGTGAATGTCTATATTTTACCAATTCCTGTGTTTCTGTAATTTTTTGCATATTTTATAAATAACTGACACTATAATTTTTAGGTACCAGGTTCTTAAAATTATGTCAATAAAATGCCTGTTTTCTTTCTAATTTTTCTTTTTATTTTTTTTACAATTTATTAATTTTATATCCCAATTGTAGCCCCTTTCCTCATCTCCACCCAGTCCAAATTTTCATCTAATATTTTTAGAAGTTATCCTGCAGGAGAAAAAAAAAACGTTCTGTATACATTATTTTGATTCTGGAATTTAAATGGTCTCATATGAGTTTTCACTTGAAGGAGATAATGTTCGCTAGATAAATATTAATACACTAGGCTTCCTCATCCCAAAGAACCATTTTTTGGTACCAATAGAGTGTGTTCTATACTGAGATGCACTTATATTTCAGCCAATGAGAGCATAACTCAAAGGAGACATGCTGATTCAGCCTATCTTATTTCACAGATTACCAAACTACAACATTTAGACTTAACATTTGCCAAAGATAATCATGAGATATACAACTTGAGAGATATTGAGCTGAATCTTGAATCTTGGTATCGTCATCATTCTTTCTTGCCCAATACTTCTGTGTCTTTGCAAAAAAAAAAAAAAAACTATTTAGATAAATGATTTTGGAGAGACAAAAACTAGATATTTAAAATCAGTAAAATAATTAATAATCATCCATCTTCAGATAATAGATAAAATTTATACTAATTTTATAGAAAAAATTTGGAAAAAACCAAGCAGATTTAAATATTATTTCAACTGTTAGAAATAAAGAATGAAAAATTAAGAATCAGAATAGGACTGCTTCTGACATGAACTGATTGGCCTGCTCTTTGATCACCTCCCCGTGAGGGGAGCAGCCTTACCAGGACACAGAGAAGACAATGCAGCCACTCCTGATGAGACCTAACAGACTAGGATCAGAAGGAAGAAAAAGAAGACCTCCCCTACTGGTGGGCTTGGGGAGGGACATGCATGGAGAAGGGGGAGGAAAGAAGGGATTGGGAGGGGAGGAGGAAGGGAACTAGAGGGTGAATACAAAGTAAATAAAGTATAATTAAAAATAAAATTAAATTAAAAATTTAAAAAAGAATCAGAATAAATTTTTTTTTCAGAGAGGAAAGACTGCACAATGGGGTTGAACAAGTCTGTTGATGAAATTCCAAGCAAGTGCAGAGGACTGTACAATTATAAAAAAGTTTAAGAACAGGCATAGGTCAAACCAATAATGTGATGTCTGACAAAATTTTATTGCATTTCTTTTCTGTCATATATTAACTACCTTAACAAATATTTATGAATGGATCTATTTATTAAAAATAGATTATAGGAAGATTATCTCTCACAGAATAGGGAGAAGTAGCATAAAAGGCTGCCCTCTGGACATGCTGCTACACTTATGAATTCATAACAGCTGTGGTTAACTGCACAAGACCGCCACAAGACCAAAGTGTCAGAATAGCAAGATGCAAAATATGTGAATGGGGAAATAGGAAAAGCAGAGAGTCTTTATTTCGGGAGTGGGCACAGTACAGAAAGATGTAGGTCTTGGTAACTCAGTATCCAAGTTGGTACCTTAGTAAGAGGTATATCCCAGCTATATCATTCCTAGGGATATACTCAAAAGATTGTCCTCCATATAACAAGGGCAGCTGTTGAATTATGTTCATAGCAACTTTAGCCAGAAGCTAGAAACAACCAGATGTCCCTCAAAGGAGGAATGGATACAGAAATTGTGGTACCGTTATACAATGGGATACTACTTAGCTATTAAAAACTAGGAATTCATGAAATTTTCAGGCAAATGATGAAACTAGAAAATGTTATGCTGAGTTAGGTAACCCAGACCCACCCAGAAGGACACACATGGTATAAACTCACTTATAAGTGGTTATTAGCCATATAGTAAAGGATAAGCATAAGACAATTCACAGACCCAAAGAAATTAAGTAACAAGGAAGGCCCAAGAGAGGATGCTTGAATGCCATTCAGAAGGGAAATAGAATAGACAAAGGAAGTGGATGAAGAGAGGGAACTGGGTAGGAGAAGAAGTGAGGAAGGAAATGGGGGGAGGGTAATCAGATGTGGAGAGAGTTGTGGTCACTGGGAAACCAGAAGGCTTGGAGAGGGAACAGAAGCAGAGGTCAGCTGGAAGTCAAGAGTGAAGAGGCCACATTCTAGCTAGATAGGACTTCTAGTGGAGGAAGGGGAACACCAACCCACCCACAGAAACTTAGACTCAAACTTACCCTGCCTACAAGATGTGTAGGAACAAAGATAGAGCAAAGATTGAGGGACTGTCCAACCAATGCCTGCCTCAACCTCAGGCACACCCATCACAAAGAGCTAACCCCTGACACTAATAACACTCCTTAGCTGTGCTTGCAGATGGGAGCTTTCTTCTGAGAGGCTCGACCCAGCAGTGGATCGAAATAGATGCTGAGAACTCAAGGTCAAACAAACATTAAGCAGTGTGCAGGGAGCCTTGTGGAAGAATGAGGGGAAGGATGGAAGGACCCGGAGGGGACAAGATCAACAAAATCCACTAACCTGGGTCCAGGGGTGCTTCTTGAAAATGAAGCACCAACCAAGGATCATGCATGGACTGGACCTTGGTCTGCTATGCATATGTAGCTGATGGGCAGCTTAGTCTTGATGGAGGTTCCCTAGTAAAGGGAGCAGGGCTCCTCTGACCTCACCTCTGTTGGCTGTTTCTCTGTCACTTCTCCCTGGCAAGGTTGCCTTGCAGGCCTCAATGGAAGAGGATGAGCTCAGTCCTCAGGTGACTTGATGTGCTGGGATGGCTTGGTGTGGGGGGAGGGTCCCTTTTCTGAGGAGTAGAGGAGGGAAAATACAGGAAAGAGGGAGGGAGTGTGGGACCAGTAGGAGAGGAGGGGTGGGACTATCATCAGGATGTAAAGTGAACAGAGAGACAGAGAGAGAGAGAGAGAGAGAGAGAGAGAGAGAGAGAGAGAACAGGAAGCTGGACCAAATTCAAGGACTGTGACAGATATCTTTTTAGCTGCTTAGAAGAAAGAAAAGAAACCAGTGATAACCAGTTATAGATGGACAGCCATAGATTACCTGGGTGTGAAGCAATAGTATCTTTAGCTGTATGATGCAGAAAATTAGAAACTAAATGCAGTTATGAAGGGTGTCTTCAATGTCTATGAACATCAGTTTCAAAATGCAAGCTCCTGTGTATACCTGATAAAACATTCAGGCTAATATGAAAGTAGTAAATAAAGTTTGTTAAAGAACTTTAAATTAATGAGTTCTCTATGATAAAAACACAAAAGTAATTTTAAATATGTTATTAAAATACGGGCTACTAAGTGTCTCCAGACTACAAGTTGAATATTATCAAACTTGCTATTTCTATTAAAAAAATAATCATTTATGATTTTACAAGGACAAAATTAGGTTATTGTCTGTCTCAGTATTAAAGACTATGTTGGTCTAGTGAAGTTCTGTAAATATGTTATTGGGTCTATAATCAAGTCCATCTTCACTGGAGGTAGTGCCAAACCATAACGCAGTTGAAAAGGAAAGAAGTTCAGTATTAGAAGATGTTAAATGAGACACTGAAACTTTTCAATATTGCCTGAAAGCAGTCACTGACTCGGTGAAGGATGATCTTCAAAACAGATTGAGTCACACATTATTGATGACAATACACGACATAGCCCACAATGGTTTTTCATGATTAAGGCCAGAACTGTAGGAGTGTAATATTGTTTTTGTCTCCAAAAGTCTAATGAGTCAGCTCAGACTGTAAGTGAGTCATTGCTAAACTCATTGGATAACTTTGAGGAATTTATCTTCTTTTAATTTCTGTTTCTGAAAAAAATGAATGATTTAACTTTATTATATAAGAACTCTTTTTTTTCTAATTAAACAGGTATTGAGTTGGTACATTGGACCACAGAATTTTTTTAAAACTGATACTTCATTATTTTTATTAACATTTATTACAATTTATTCAAGTTGTATCCTGGCTGTAGTCCTCTCCCTCATTTCCAAATCCTGCCTTTCCTCTCTCTTCTCCTCCTATGCCCCTACCCTAGTCCACTGAGAGAGGAAGTCCTCCTCCCCTTCTATCTGACCCTAGACTATCAGGTCTCATCAGGACTGGGTGCATTGTCTTCCTCTGTCGCCTGGTAAGGCTGCACAGAGGGAGGCAATCAGGGAGCCTGCCACGGAGTTCATGCTAGAGAAAGCTCCTGCTTTCCTTACTAGGAAACCCACTTGGAGACTGAGTCTATGGGCTACATCTGAGCAGGGTTTTTAGGTCCTCTCCATGCATTGTCCTTGGTTGGAGTATCATTTTCTTCAGAGCCCCTTAAAGAAAAATAAACAACAAGGAAGTCCCTAGGGAAGATGCTCAATCCTCATTCAAAAGGGCAAAAGCAATAGACATCAGAAGCAGGAGAAGACAGGGAACAGGACAGCAGCCTGCCACGGAGGGCCTCTGAAAGGCTCTACTGATCAAGGTATTGAAGCAGAGGCTGAGACCCATAACCAAACTTTGGGCAGAGTGCAGAGAATCTTATAAAAGAAAGGGGAGATGGAAAGACCTGGAGGGGACAGGAGCTCCAAAAGGAGACCAACAGAGCAGGTTGTTTTGTTTTTGTTTTGTTTTGTTTAGGAGTTTTTGTTTGTTTGTTTGTTTTTTGTTTTGGTTTCTTTGTTTTGTTTTTTTTGTGTGTGTGGGGGGTTTTTTTTTTTGTATTTTTTATTTTGTTTTTTGTTTTTTCTTTTAATCCAAACTCTATTACCCATGTTTACAGGTCTGTAATATAAATGAATATCTATCCCTAACCTATCAAGTCTCATCAGGACTGGCTGCATCATCTTCCTCTGGGGCCTGGCATGACTGCATCCCACAGGGGGAGGTGATTGGAATATTAAATCTTAATGTAAGAAAAATCAAAATACAATTATATTGACATTACACTTTGGCATATTGAAAGTTTGTTGAAGAAAAGGGGTATTAACTAATTTTTTGTTTTGATTTCTTTTTTTTTTTTTTTTTTTTTTTTTGAGACAGGGTTTCTCTGTGTAGCCTTGGCTGTCCTGGACTCACTTCGTAGGCCAGGCCAATCTTGAATTCACAGAAATCTGCCTGCCTCTGCCTCCCAGAGTGCTGGAATTACAGGACTGTGCCACTGCTGCCTGGCTTGTGTATCAACACTTACTAGCAAAAAAATGGTTAAAATATGTCATTTATTCAACAAGTTGTTGACATTTCTAAAACCACAAATAATAGCCAAAATTGATAACAACAAGAAATGGAGTATATCTTACATTATTGTCAGAAAAATTGGCATCACCTCAATCTCAAGTGTATATTTCTTTTAACTCAAAAAAACTGTTGCTACAACCTCTTTAAGAAAGCACATACACAAACCAAATAATCAAAGGAAAATGTTCTTTATTGGTACTCTATGTGCAATACTGAAACACTAAACATAAATCCTAAAATAATTTTATGTACAAATGTAGACAAATGAAAATGAATGTTATGGTGTTATAATGTAGATGGATAAAAATATCACTACATGTTACATGAAAATGAATGTTTCAGAAAAATAAAATGACCATTTGTAGCCTAACTGCTTTTACTTATCTGTGCTTCACTAATCATAATATGAAAGTTAAACTGTAAGAGTAGTTGTGATTAGAATTTAATAGAACCTACATTTTATTAAATAAAAGTGAGCATTTCATAATCAGTGTTTATAGTTTGATAATGTCAGGTTTTTATTTTTACTTTTGAGATTATAATATATTACAACATTTCTCCCTTTCTTTTCCTCCTTCCAAACCCTCAATATATTCTGCTCCATTGTCCTTCAAATTCACGGCCTTAAAAAAATTGTTATTGCATGCATGTGTTCATACAAATATATTCCTAAATGTAACCTGCTCAGTACGTACATATAATGTTGCTTGCATGTATTTTTTGACGGTTATAAGGTACCAGATTATCAATTGATGAATTCTTTCTGAGGAAGATCACCACTTCTCCCCATGGCATTCCTCAGTCGCTAATAGCTCTCTGGGTTTTTTGAGGTCTCATGAGCTTTTTCCATGTCCCATTGGTGTCATCATTTTTCAGCTCACATTTGGGCATTCTTGTTGGTAAGGCTTTGGGGAGGTGGCTTCTGATGTTACTAAGAGATATGGTTTCATGGCAGTTTCTCTTATCCTCTATTTTACTAACAGCACAGAGACCTATGATTCATATCAATAACAACCATAGCCCATAAAGTTAGGTTTAAGCCACAAAATACCATATTAATAAAAAAAAAATACAGTACAGCATTCGTGTAGCTCACTAAGAAAGTTTACACACGAATCATCAGCACTTAAGTGAAACTAGACATCATTACTATATATATACTTTTCCAAATTGGTTGATTAAAATTATTATTAAATGGTAAATAGTAAGTTTGATGTATTCTAAATAAAATAAGCTGAGTGATGACCAGGTAGGTACATGGATAGAACTGCATGGAATCTGTCAGAGTTTTGCTTGGTATCTCTCTTCTGATCCTGTTTCACTGTGTGTATGGAATGGAGTGATTTCTAAAGTGAATTTATATATATATATATATATATATATATATATATATATATATAT
>NW_026585504.1:24017842-24042380 GCF_907164565.1 Psammomys obesus | reverse complement strand
TATATATATATATATATATATATATATATATATATATATATATTACTTATATTGATTGGGTGATCATGTTCTTGTTTTTATTTGCTTTATAATTAAAAACAATTTTTATGTTTTAATGCCAAAGGAGGAGAAGGGATGGAGTTAAAGAAGTAGAGAGAAGGGGAGGTAGAGGAAAGGGTAGAGAAGGAAAGAGTATAGAAAAGCCTGTAATTATTTATTGTATCAATTCTCTATGGTCTTATTTTTTAAAAGTTCTTCTCAACTACTGCTGTTATATGAATATGGCAATAATCAAAGATATCTTGAAGACTCTACAAAAGATATCAAATCCTTCTTTTAAAATATGAGGAATGAGATGTGTGTGTATCTGTGTCTGTGGGCATTTGCTCCTGTCTGAGCAGCTAATTCACAAATTCATGAGAAGAAAAGCCACAACTAAGTAAATCCAGATTCATAAAGAAGACTTCAAACATGCCAGGAAGGCTGCCCAACAGATAAAATATAACCTGCCCCCCCCCAACACTTTATACCTCGAAGACAATTTTGTCTTCTCCTTAACTTTCAAACACTGTCTTTCAACACCTCCTCTTCAAATCTCACTCTCAGATGATGGTTTTGCTTCCTGTCTCACTTAAGTGATGTAAAGAAACATCCACAGTCCCCACACACCTACTTACATCTGTGGTGATATGCGTTACCTTCCCACTGTTACTTGAGGCCAAATAGCTGTATTACTTACTAAGGCCAAATCTTCTGCTTGTGCAGATGACTCCACCTCTCTCACCAACCCCCAAATATCCTATTCTCAGACATTATATATATATAATGTAATAATATATATGTATATATACATATAATGTATATATATATGTGTGTGTGTTACATATAATACATATTTATAAATATATAAAAATTATATACATGTTTATTTATATATAAATTAAAACAAAACTAACTCATTTCCCCCTTTCTCTTTAGTCCTTCATCTCCTCCTATGTCCACTCTCTTATCAAATTCAAATTCATGGTCTTTGACCTCTTATGTTAGCAAGTTTACACACACACACACACACACACACACGTCACTTGTATGTATACAATTTTTAAGCTCCATCCTTTACATTTTATTTTGTTTTGATTTTTCCAATGCAGCATACAGAGAAACAGTTTTCACTGACATCTTGATAAACAGTTTTGGTTTTCTTTTTGTTTGTTTGTTTTTGTTTTTTTTTTGTTTTTTTTTTTTCACCTCTGCTCCAATTCCTATACTCAGCTCCACTTCTGCTGGTTTACTTCCTCCTGTCATAAACTCCTTATACTTTCATGTCAGATGAGTTTTGGTGCCTGCTTTCTTTTTCTCCTAGTCTGTCTTTAAGGACACTTTCTAAGTTTATACACTACTCTCTCTCCCTCTCTCTCTCTCTCTCTCTCTCTCTCTGTGTGTGTGTATGTATGTATGTACTAGTCCTAATATACTAGTACATATATATTAGTACTAATATATGATGGGCTAGCTTAAAAATCCATCAGCCAGTGGAGTCAATGAATTGTATTTACATACAGTCAAATTCTACACGACCCCTACATTAAAGCAAGTTCTACCAATGTATCACCTCCTCTCAAAATCTTTTTTGATATTTCAAATATGAAAACACAGGCTTTTCAGCCACAGTTCTTTAGGCCTCTCATGTTTTCATGTGGAATGGCTTAATACAGACAAATCTCTGGCCTCGTTTTCCTCAGAGGAAAGCCTCTTTTCTATGGATTGCATAATTTTTTAGTCTGCAATAAGAAAATAAGATCAAATAAAAAAGACTTTGGAATTCTGGATTTGGTTATTTTCTTATGCTCTATTTTTTTTTCTATTTTTCTCTAGATATGTGTTATGAGGAATGCCCTGTGTGTATGACCTGGAGTTTCCTGTATGTGTGTTAGTTATAGGTGGGCAGTTCTTATCAGATTCAGAAGGAGTAAGAAAAGTAATTAAGGTCATTGATCCATATATTTTAAACTCACCTCATGTAGCTCTCATCAATTATACCCGAGGCCTTTAAATAACCATCCCTAACTCTCTTGTATTATATTTCAAAACTTTTCAGAATAAGAGACACCATCTCTTAAAAATGTTAAAAATCCAAACACTTCAGAAAATAAAATATTGATTTCTAAGTCATGCTATACGTAGAGTTAACTTATTTGATTTTTTGTAACCTTTCTCCCCAGATCCATTTAAAGGCACAAATTCACTGTTTTGTTAGAGACCGAAGGGGACTGATGTCCATAAAATGCATACCAGGAAGCCTAGTGCAAATGTGCCCAGGAAGAATTATTGTTCCTCCTTTGTGTCAATAATTCCCAGAGAAAATAACTTAAATCATTGAGAATAATGATATTTAGGAACTATACAATATTGAAAAGTGGAAACAAAATTTTAAAACAAGTGACCAGTTTTAAATTTTCAGAGGAAAACAACATAAATTATCTTCTTTTGAAACTGAAGTTCACAAGTGGAGACGAAAAGATGCCAATCAATCTGCCCAGACTGTCTACAGTAGCTGATGTGGGCGTATTAAGGGACCCTAGATTCTTCCAGCCCACTGCTTATGTTCTGTTTAATTACAACTTCCTCTTCCTTCCACAAGCTGCCTCTGGATTCTTGGGTAAGCCAGATGTACTCTGTGTTGGAACACTGACACCCACTGGTTATTCCTAATAGTGGCCACTACTCTCTTTCTTAAAACTAAAATTCCTCACATATGACAGTTTACAAAGATCCCCGTAGATATCTACAAGGCAAAGGAAGAATTATAAGAAGTACATATTGAAAAGAGAGGAGAAAATTAACATGCATCCTCAAGAAAAAGAGCCAGTGAAATAGGGATGTTTGACAAGTTATTTCTATCTTCAATCCGTACACAGTAACCTCACACGTTATCTTTAACATATACCTTTTATGTATTTAAAACACTTACTTAAAATACCTAAAACAATAAAACAAATAAACAAAGTTATCTTGGTGATGGCTCCCTATCTCCATAGACACCCAACAGAAGTTGCAGGTGATGAGTGGAAACATTCCAGCTTACAGTTCTAAGTTCAGCAAGAGCTCAGAGACAACCTGAGATTATGTGGCCGAGAAGATGATATCTCTCATAAGAAACGCTTGCTCCACTAATTCACAAATTATGGAAATTTATCTTTAATTTGAAAGATTCAACTGGGTTTAAAAATGTGGTGTTTTCCAAACCAGAGCCTTTGTACCACCTGTCAATGCTAATTACTCACTACAAGAGATTATTAGAAGTATCTGTAGATTTCCAGGTATGACACAACCCTTTCTCATAATTCCTGACCTTTTTAAAAACTTCAAGTTTCATGGTAAGACTAATATCGGTTGTGGAGCTGATCAATCCACATAGCTAGTAGAACCTCATTCTGAGGTCATGTTATTTGGGGGATGGGGAAGAGGAAGCCAGTTCTCTGTTGATACCACTTGGGGCCAGGGATGCACTCAGGTTAAGTGCCTTTACCTGCTGAGCCATCTTGCCAACTATGTTAGCTTTTACTTTGCATGTTAAATGATGGAATAAAAGCATGTTTTGGGTGCCAGTGACTTAGAAACGTTGCCCCATTGTTAATTAAGCAACTGTCAAAGCACTAACTGGAGGGAAAGGTTTTCTAAGGCCAAGAGTTACCATAACATCTCACACAGAGATTTTACCACTTCCATTTTTTAAATAGCTTCATTCTGGGACTCATAAAGCAACTGCCAACTTGCCAGAAGCAGCAGGTTTTTAATAAGCTCATACTGTAATGAGAACACATTTACCTCAGGTACCTGGACTAATTTTGTACGTAAATCAGTGCACATAAAATCAGTTGTCAACAAAAAAAGAAAAACATCCTTTCTATTCGATGCAAATCATTAAAGATAATAGCTTAATTATATTCATTTTGTGAGTGAGTGAGTGAGTGAGTGAGTGAGTGAGTGAGTGAGTGTGTTTGTGTGTTGGAGGAATAGGCAAGCAAGTTATATGTGCATATGGAAGCCAAGGGACAGCTTTAGGAATTCATTTCTTTCCTTGCACTGTGATGGTTCCAAAAATTGAACCCAGACTTGATGGCAGGCTCCTTTATCTAATGAGTCATCTTGATGATGCCATAAAGAATGTTACACTATCTTGTCTGCATATCTTTGCTTGAAAAATAAATAGAATAACAACGCAGGCAACAAACAACAATGACGGTGACGTTTATGTAGGGTATTTCAACCATCTTCCTTTCATTTCACACTGGAACTTACTTATCTCATAAGAATTTCCAAGGTCATGAATAAAAGCAGAATGATTTTGAGGTAGCCATTTTTGTGCTAGTCAGTCAGAACACAAAATGTTAAAAAGTGGAGGACCTGAGAAGAATTTGTCTCAAAAGACTTTCTCGGATATACCTTCAAACAAAAATGTCTTCAGGAATAAATCACAGAGATAAATTACTAAGCACCTTCAAAACATCTCAGTATGATCTCTTAGTTAATATTTATGTTAGGTATTTATTTTCCACCTAGATTTTTACAGAAATATGTAACTTCAATTGTCTTATAGAAATAGTAATAATATTTTACTGTATGATATCATTAAGCATTGTAAAACTTAGTAGCTTAATTATTGGTGTGTGTATATATGTGCCATTTTCTGTTAAATAGGTACTACATGTCAGATCGAGGGACCATTTAACATTCTCAATTTAAAAATTGTGCTGGCTTATGTGGTATATGCAGTTGGTAAAGCAGTATTTGTCTCTCCAATCCTGCTGCTTTCTGGGTAGTGGCACAGAAATAAAGATATGTATACTATATGAATTTTTCCCTTTTTGTTCCAGACACACATTGACAGTGAAACTGGTCTGAAATTGAGAAGAGGAAAGGCAGAGGGGAGCTTTTTCTCATCCCATTAGTTTACTTATTCTGGGTATTACTAACTCTGTTTTCTAACCATTCACTGAAAAGCAATCATGAAAAAGTTCAGACTGTGATTTCATACGAAGTCACATTTTTTAGAACTTACAAAAGAGAAAATGAGAAAATCTGCTCTATCTGGTGAAATGTGATCCATTTGCATATTTCTCAATAGTCAGACTCAGATTATCAAGGATGATAAAACAGTGAAGTAAGTGTTCAGTTATCTTAAAAACAAGTCCCAGAGAAAACATGAGGAAGGGTTTCACTTCCAGGCACACTAATCCATCCTTCCTGGAGCTGGTGGATAGCCCCCTCCCAGGCCTCCTGGGTGTCCATCCACAGGAAACTGGCTCCCTGGTTTTTCAGATATTCAGATTATTCATAGGAAAGACGGCCACTGTCTGCATTCCAGATTAGTTGATGATCAAGATGGTGGTGATACTGTATCCCCTGCAGAGAAGATCCTCACGGGACTTCAGAGATAAAAGTGTGTGGCTTCAATAAGGGTCTCTGAGATTCTTTAGAGGTTAACAGTTTCCATTATCTGACAAATCCTTAGTCATAGTAGCTAAGAGGAAAGAGGATAATAGGTTTGACTTCATAGAGTATAGAAGTATTACATGATCTCTTCCTCTGATATTAGCAACTTGTTTGATAATTAAGGTTGTGCATATTTTGTCTCTTAAGTTTTTTTTTTTTTTTAATGATTAGATGTGTCATGAATATTTACTGAAATAAATTATACAATAATGATTACAGATGAAACTTCTAGACTTAAAGCTTGTGATTTTGGTGAATTTTACACATTATTAAGCATGTGATTTTGGTGAATTTTCTGAGCCTCTGTTTCTTTATCTATGATAGAATATTATATAATATGAATAGTATTGGTATTTCTCAGCTATTGTTTCTGTAACATTTAACTGTATTCTGGTCAACATCAGAAACTTAACCCATAGGCACTAGATTTGCTACCCAATTCTCCTTCTCCCTGACTGTGAATATGGAACAAATATTTAAATTTCTCCCTGCTTTCATTCCTTCATCTGTGAAGTCATTTACCTGGATTTGCATCATTATAAACTTTGCAGAAGTCAACAAACTTGAAACAGTATTAAGTGAAGCATCTAAATAAAGTACTTAGAACTTAGAGTAAGCATTAAGGAAGTTTATTTAGAGTAAATTATTATGTTTTAACATGTATGATGTTTAATGTGTATTATCTCATATGTTAGGTACAGAGAATGATATTCTGGGTAGCCCGGGCTCTTCCAGGTTGCTGCAAATAGTCTATAATAATGGCAAATGTTAAGTGGTCTATATATTTTGCCACTCACTGACTTACATTTTCTGACTTGACAGACAGACATCAAATATCCATAGTACTAATCTTGTGTGTCATAACTAGCGCTGCATATTCTGGTTTGTAAATCGTGTCTTTTCACTCATGAACTACTTTGGGCTGAATTTTTTTTTTATGTTTGATGTTCTAGATTTTATGATGAAAATGATTTAGTCATTCTTTAGAGGATTCTTGCCTAAAGTTAACAATTCTAATGAAACAGACATTTTCTGATTCTGCTAGCTGCAACAGACCAGGAAGTTCTACGTTATTCAAGGACAGCTGATAATGTTGAAGAATGGAAAAAGTGCTGACATTTGAGCATCAAAGTCTCTGTTTTTCAGAAGAAAGCCCACAATTAACATACTACCCCTCAGGGTGATTTGTCAACAGCAGTATTTCCACTTTCTGAGCATTTATTACGAACATAGAACCACGGGATTTATGTCAGAACTAAGGATTGAAGTCTGTTTTATTAAAAGGCCTCAAAATAATTTCTAAAATTTAAGGTTTTGGAAACAGTAAGTTTCCTCACTAACTTTCAAACTCCGGTGCACATTTGAATGAGTTGGGAAACAACAATAAGAAGCTAAAAAAAAATAAAAATAAAAAAAAATAGAGGCTGATGTTTCAGCTTCAGTTCATGCAATTCTGACTTAACTGTTTACCTGATCATCTGACATTTTGAAAATTTTCCAAATGATTTTGCCATGAGTGGAGATTTCAGAATCCCTGGGCTAAATACTGAAGAATCATGTCCCTTTTTTATAAAGACATATTTTCCCACATGTTCTATGTACAATAATGTCTAGCTAGGACAAAAACACATCTTCATCTTGACTGTGCCATTGCATGTTCACAGCACCTCTGAACTTTTCCCCATTGCAGGAAGGCTCAGGATTTAGAGGGCTAACTTGACTGTCTCCAGATGGAAAGCAGAACTTTCACTAGACCAGGCAACTGGCCATCTGTTAGGATTAACGGGCCCTCAACAATAGGTGGTATTTTTCATATTGTCCCATGTTAGAAGGCAACAAATAAAAACCTCAGGGCCTTTCAGATCTCAAAGAACCTTTTGTGCCAGATGCCCTGCAGGAAGACAATCCCAAATTAGAAACACATGCTTCACTGAAAGAGGTTCTTTTGCCAACACCTTAGGGGTTTCATTTTGAGTGATGAGGATATCACACAGATCATGGTAGGACACTGTGACTTCTATCCAAATGCGCTCTATAAACCAGCACATGCAAAGAGAAAGGAGCTTTCTTTATTTCATCATCATTCCTTTGTGTACCGCATAAGAAACCCACCCTCCTGCATAATGGAAATAACTAAATGGGATTATGCATGTAAAATTATTAGCAAGGCACATGGAACCTATACCCTTTTCATGATCTTTCAAGAATAGATTGGGAGGTGACATTTACAAGCTAACTTATAGTTATTAAAAAAAAAAAACATTGAATGCACCTTTAAAAAAGTACAACACAGAAAATAAGATGCAGCTGATGAGTATATGATTATTAAAACAATAACGCTGTGCCCATTGAGTTTTGTAGGACATACCTTGCTTACTCAAACATTTTAGATTGCTCCTCCATCACTATTAAGATTATTTTGTTGCCAATTTTGAGTGCTATGGAATTAATTTTACTTATATTCTCTCTCCAAAAAGTTTAGAATATAGATTCTTGTGTAAAACCTGCTTAAAATTTTGTAAAATATAAAAAAAAATATAAAATAAAAATATGAACTATATTAGGATAGCAACTGTGAGATAAGCCAGTGCAGGGCACAGGCATTTCTACTCTCTTTTTGAGTTGCTTAGGCACAAGAATAAGCCAGCCAGGTCCTAGTTTCCATAAAACACATATAAAGGCATTCTTGCTGCTATACGGTAAAATGTGCTCCTGCATGACACCCCACATCTAATCCAGGCCAACCACCTAGAGCATCATGGTTAATAAAAAGCTGTGCCTTCTGGAAGAAGAGAAACTCTCCTGACAAGTGAGTGTGATTTCCTGGCAGGTTAGAAGTCCTTCCTGTTCTGAGAGACAGCAGGCCTAAAAACAGTAAACGTACTTCACAATTTCACCTTTTAGCACTGAGCGGAGTAACTGTTTTCAAGGTAGCTGTGGCTATGAGATGTAGCAGAAACACCCTTTTAATAATATAATAGGTCGAGGTAGGGCAAGATGGCGGCGCCGGGAGGACTCTCATTCTGAGGAACAGCACAGCAGGATTGTCACAGTGACCAGCAATCAGAACTCGCGGCCATAAAACACAAGTGATTGTGTTTCACAGGTGAGAGGATACCCCACAGTGGGGGATTCAATCAGCTTTAACTCACCCGGCTAAACCGCGGAAGAGATCCTGGTTCCACCAGGTGCTTGATCGCCAGCCCAGAGCTACACGCCATCGTGATCTGGTCACTGTCCCAGACTGAACTGTGGGCCCACAACACCACAGACTGGATTTTTCAGTCGAGAGATAACCCCACGGAGCAGGAAACGATTGGGACCGACCTTAGGTCACCCAGACATCCCCTGGAAAAGACTCGGGTTCCGAGGGCGCCCCAGAAGCCAGCCCGGAGCCAGAGCTGGGGACCCAGGTGCCTGGACGGAGCCCTGCCTGAGCGCCTGATTCACCGCCTCAGATAGAACTGTGGGCACCAGGGCACCAGGCACCAGAGACTGCGTTTCACTGTCAGGTGCAAACCCACAGGGAGGGAAACGGCTGGTCTGATCTCAGAGCACTCAGCCAACACCCCCACCCCGAAAAGGTCTCGGGAAAAATAACCCAGTTTAGGCACCCACCAAGGCTCCCAAAGGCCAGAAAGGTGGAGCCACAAGTGGGCATCTGTGCCTGTGGGTTCTACTCGTCACCCCAGACAAAACAACGGTCCCCAAAGCAAAGACTGGGTGTCTCTGGCAGGAGGAAACCCTCAGCACAGGGGATCATCAGGTCTAATGCTCAGGACACCCAACACCAAAAGACTTCCTGGATTCACCTAGTCTCTAGGCTCTAATGCAGGCAGGAGCGCTGTGCTCAGCCGCCATTATTGAGTTCCCCTAGGGCACTGGGACACACAGCTGCATCCTCAGACCTACAAAAGCCAGAGAGCCATTACAGCAGCCCTCAGATACTGTGCCAAGGATCAACCAGTTATTCCTAGCTAGACTGTCAAAACTGTGAGAATCCCTGGTCCTTCAAGAGGGCTGCACCCACATGGTCTGGACCAGAGCAGTGCCTGCAGCAGCCATCCCAGACAGAGACACACAGCTTCTGGTCCAGAGTGAGGCACCCAGCCTCCAGACCAGAGCAGTGCCCCCAGGTGCCAACTCAACCTAGGTGCACATTCTCCAGGCCCAGAGCAGAGCACTCAGCCTCTGGCCCAGAGACTTGCTGGGCATACCTCTCACTTTCCCAGACAGAACTGTGTGTCCCAGGATAACAGAATGAGTTTCCCTGTTGGGGAGAAAACCCCACAGCTAGGGAATCAGCAGGTTCTTCAAGAGGACTGTACCTGGAAATTTAGTGAGCAGCAGCACACTAAATTTATAACGAGAAACCCAGCAGTGGGGCAGCTGTCTTGAGAACTTCTATGGGTAAGAGAAGATCCCCCCCCTTGCCTAACAAAGACCACAGCTACTACTCAGAGCTATAAACCTGAGGTGAGCAGTGGCAATTCCTGAGAAACACTGGCCATACAGTGACCATAACCAAAAAGCAGAGAAGGACTCCTTCAGGAAAAATCATCTTCCGGCCAAGGGGATTCTCCTTACCTCAGGACTCCAGGAAGCACAGAAACTAACAGCCAACACCTAAATAAGCCCAATGGGTAGAGGTCAGCGTAAAAGCTCAACCAACAAAAGACAGAGAAATATGGCATCTCCAGAACACAGCCATCCAGGGGCGAACAGCCCTGAATAACGAAGTCTAATAGAAAATCAAGAAGATGACCTTACATCTATGCTGATGAAGAGGATAATAGAGGAAACAAATAAAATACGTAAAGAATTAGAGGAAGATGAAACCAAACAGATCATGGCTATCCATAAAGAAATGGAGGAAATTAAAGACAAGCAGATTATGGCCATCCGTGAAGAAATACGGGAAGATGCAGCCAAACAGTTTGCGGCCTTCAGAGAAGAAATAATTAAATCACTGAAAGAAATAAAAGGAACAGAGTTGAAGGAACTAAAAGAAAAAGAGGAAAATACAATCAGACAGGTGAAGGAAGTAAAAAAAAAAAAAAAAAAAAAACAACTCAAGACCTGAAGATAGAACTGGAAAAATTAAAGAAAACATAAATGGAGGAAATAATGGAGAGGAAGAATTTAGGAAAGAAAACAGGAAGTACAGAGGTAAGCATAACCAACATACTACAAGAAATGGAAGAAAAAAAATCTCAGGTGTAGAAGATACAATGGAAGAAATCGATATATCTGTCAAAGAAAATGTTAAATCCAAAAAATTCCTGAAACAGACCATCCAAGAAATCCAAGACAATATGAAAAGACAAAACCTAAGAATAATAGGTATAGAGGAAAAAGAAGACTCCTTTCTCCAAGGCCCAGAAAATATTTTCAACAAAATCATTGAAGAAAATTTCCCCAAGTTAAAGGAGAAGCCAGTAAGGATACATGAGGCCTACAGAACACCCAACAAATTTGACCACAAAAGAAAATCCTCCCACCACATAATAATCAAAACAGTAAGTATACAGAACAAAGAAAAAATATTAAAAGCTGCAAGGGAAAAAGGCCAAGTAACATATAATGGCAAACCCATTAGAATCACACCTGACTTTTCAACAGAAACTATGAAAGCCAGAAGGGCCTGGACAGATATCATGCAGACCCTAAGAGAACACAGATGTCAGCCCAGGCTACTATACCCTGCAAAACTCAGTCCTCATAGACGGAGAAAACAAGATATTCAATGACAAAAACAAATTTCAACAATACCTACACACAAATCCAGCATTGCAGAAGACACTGGAAGGGAAAATACAACGCAAGAAAATTAGCTTCTGTCAAGAAAACACAGGAAATAATTAACCTTACTACAGTAAAACAAAAGGCAACCAAGCACACAACTTTATGAACACAGCCAACATCAAAATCAAAGGATCTAACAGCCACTGGTCATTAATCTCTCTCAACATCAATGGACTTAACTCTCCAGTAAAAAGACACAGATTAACAGAACGGATACATAAACAAAACCCAGCAATCTGTTGCATACAAGAAACACACTTAAGGCACAAAGATAGACATTACCTGAGGGTAAAAGTTTGGAAGATGACTTTCCAAGCAAATGGACCCAAGAAACAAGCAGGAGTAGCCATTCTAATATCTGATAAAATAGACTTTCAACCAAAATTAATAAAAAGAGATGGAGAAGGACACTTCATACTCATCAAGGGAAAATTCTACCCCAGGAAGACATCACAATCCTGAACATCTATGCCTCAAATACAAGAGCACCCACATTTGTAAAAGAAACATTGATAAAATTTAAACCACATATAGATCCCCACACATTAATAGTGGGAGACTTCAACACCCAACTCTCAACAAAGGACAGGTCAACAAAACAGAAATTAAACAAAGAAACAATATCTCTGACAGAGGTCATGAATCAAATGGACCTCACAGACATTGACAGAACTTTACACCCAAACACAAAAGAATTTACCTTCTTCTCAGCACCTCATGGAACCTTCTCCAAAATAGACCATATAGTTGGTCACAAAGCAAGCCTCAACAGATACAAGAAGACTGAAATAATCCCTTGTATCCTGTCTGATCACCATGGAATAAAGCTGGACTTCAACAACAATAGAAATAGCAAAAAGCCTACACACACATGGAAACTGAACAACTTGTTACTAAATGACAGCTGGGTCAGGGAAGAAAGAAAGAAAGAAATTAAAGTCTTCCTAGAACTCAATGAAAATGAAGACACAACATACCCAAACTTGTGGGGCACATTGAAAGCAGTGCTAAGAGGAAAGTTCATAGCACTAAGTGCCTTCAAGAAGAAATTCGAGACAGCTCATTCAAGCAACTTAATGGCCCACTTAAAAACCCTAGAAAAAGAAGAAGCAGACACACCAAAAAGGAGTAGAGGGCTGGAAATACTCAAACTCAGGGCTGAAATCAATCAATTAGAAACAAATAAAACAATTCAAAGAATCAATGAAACCAAGAGCTGGTTCTTTGAGAAAATCAACAAGATCGACAAACCCTTAGCCAAGCTAACTAAAAGGCAGAGAGACACCACCCAAATCAATAAAATCAGAAATGAAAAGGGGGATATAACTACAGACACTGAGGAAATCCAAGCAATCATTAGGACTTACTTCAAAAGTCTATATGCCACAAAATTTGAAAATCTAAATGAAATGGACAATTTTCTTGATCGATTTGACTTACCAAAGCTGAATCAGGAGCAGGTAAATCAATTAAATAGTCCTATATCCCCCAAAGAAATAGAAGCAGTCATCAAAAGTCTCCCATCCAAAAAAAGCCCAGGAACAGATGGCTTCAGCGCAGAATTCTACCAGACCTTCAAAGAAGAGCTAACTCCAATTCTCTTCAAACTATTCCACAAAATAGAAACAGAAGGAATATTACCAAACTCATTATATTAAACCACAGTTACCTTGGTACCTAAACCTCACAAAGACTCAACAAAGAAAGAGAATTTCAGGCCAATCTCCCCTATGAACATTGATGCAAAAATACTTAACAAAATACTTGCAAACCGAATACAAGAACACATCAAAGATACTATCCACTATGACCAAGTAGGCTTCATCCCAGGTATGCAGGGGTGGTTCAATATACGGAAATCCATCAATGTGATCCACCATATTAACAAACTGAAAGAAAAAAACCACATGATAATCTCCCTAGATGCTGAAAAAGCATTTGACAAAATCCAACATCCATTCATGTTTAAAGACCTGGAGAGATCAGGGATACAAGGCACATATCTAAACATAATAAAGGCGATATACAGCAACCTTATAGCCAACATCAAACTGAACAGAGAGAAACTTAAATCAATCCCACTGAAATCAGGGACAAGACAAGGCTGCCCACTGTCTCCATATCTCTTCAACATAGTGCTGGAAGTCCTTGCTAGAGCAATAAGACAGTTGAAGGAGATCAAGGGGATACAGATGGGAAAGGAAGAAGTCAAATTATCACTATTTGCAGATGATATGATAGTATACATGAGTGACCCAAAAAACTCTACCAGGGACCTCCTACAGCTGATAAACACCTTCAGCAAAGTGGTTGGATACAAAATTAACTCAAAAAAATCAGTAGCACTCCTGTATACAAAAGACAAAAGGGCTGAGAAAGAAATTAGAGAAACAACACCATTCACAATAGCCACAAATGACATAAAGTACCTTGGCGTAACCCTATCCAAGCAAGTCAAAGACTTGTATGAAAAAAATTTCAGGTCTCTGAAGAAAGAATTAGAGGAAGATATGAGAAGATGGAAAGATCTTCCATGCTCATGGCTTGACAGGATTAACATAGTAAAAATGGACATTTTACCAAAAGCAATCTACATATTTAATGTAATTCTCATCAAATTGCCAACACAATTCTTTACAGACCTGGAAAGAAAAATTCTCAACTTCATATGGAATAACAAGAAACCCAGAATTGCTAAAACAATCCTCTACAGTAAAAGATCTTCTGGAGGTATCTCCATCCCTGATCTCAAGCTGTACTATAGAGCAACAGTTATAAAAACTGCATGGTACTGGCATAGAAACAGAATAGTGGATCAATGAAATCGAACAGAAGACCCAGAAATAAACCCACACACTTACGGACACCTGATTTTTGACAAAGATACCAAAACCATACAATGGAAAAAAGATAACATCTTCAACAAATGGTGCTGGTCCAACTGGATGTCTACATGTAGAAAAATGAAAATAGATCCATACTTATCACCCTGCACAAAACTGAAGTCCAAGTGGATCAAAGACCTCAACATAAAACCAGACACATTAAATCGGCTAGAAAAAAAAGTGGGGAATACCCTAGAATTCATTGGTACAGGAGAAATCTTCCTGAACAGAACACCAACAGCACAGGCTCTAAGAGCAACAATCAATAAATGGGACCTCATGAAATTGAAAATCTTCTGTAAAGCAAAGGACACCATCATCAAAACAAAGCGACTGCCTACAGATTGGGAAAGAATCATCACCAACCCTATATCTGACAGAAGACTCATATCCAATATATAGAAAGAACTAAAGAAGCTAAAAAGCAGAAAACCAAGTAATCCACTTAAAAAATGGGGAACAGAGCTAAAAAGAGAATTCTCTGTAGAGGAATATCGAATGGTAGAGAAACACTTAAAGAAATGCTCAACCTCATTAGCTATTAATGAAATGCAAATCAAAACAACCCTGAGATTTCACCTTATACCCATCAGAATGGCCAAGATGAATATCTCAAGGGACAACACATGCTGGAGAGGTTGTGGAGAAAGGGGAACCCTTCTCCACTGCTGGTGGGAATGTAAACTGGTACAACCACTCTGGAAATCAATTTGGCGCTTTCTCAGACAACTAGGAATTATGCTTCCTCAAGATCCAGCCATACCACTCCTAGGCATATACCCAAAAGAGGCGCAAGTACACAAAAAGGACATTTGCTCAACCATGTTTGTAGAAGCTTTATTTGTAATAGCCAGAAGCTGGAAACAATCCAGATGCCCTTCAACTGAAGAATGGAAGCAGAAACTGTGGTACATCTATACAATGGAGTATTACTCAGCAATGAAAAATAAGGAAATCATGAAATTTGCAGGTAAATGGTGGGACCTGGAAAGGATCATCCTGAGTGAGTTGTCCCAGAAGCAAAAAGACACGCATGGTATATACTCACTCATATAAACTTACAACATAGAATAAACCCACTAAAATCGGTACATCTAAACAAACTAAGCAAAAGAGAGGACCCTAACTAAAATGTTCAATCCCCATCCTGAAAGGCAAAGAGATGGACATCAGAAGAAAAAGAAAATAGGAAACAACCTCGGGACCTGCTATAGAGGGCCTCTGAAAGCCAGAAGAAAACAGGAAACAACCTTGGAACCTGTCACAGAGGGCCTCTGAAAGCCCCTGCAGTATAGACTGTCAAAGCACATGCTGAGCCTGATGGACAACTGATGGGCAGAGTGAATGGAATTTTATGTAAGAAGTGGGAAATAGTAAGAGCTGGAGGGGACGGGAACTCCACAAGGAGAACAACAGAACAAGATAATTTTAACACAGGGAACTTCCCAGAGACTCATAATCCAACCAAGGACTATTTGTGGAGATAACCTAGAACTCCTGCACAGATGTAGCCCATGGCAGTTCAGTGTCCAAGTGGGTTACATAGTAATGGGAAGAGGAACTGCCTCTGACATAATCTGATTGGCCTGCTCGTTGATCACCTCCCCCTGAGGGAGGAGCAGCCTTACCAGGCCACAGTAGAGGACAATGCAGCCACTTTTGATGAGAACTGATAGACTAAGATCAGAAAGGAGTGGAGAACCTCCCCTATCAGTGGACTTGGGGAGTGGCATGCATGCAGAAAGAGGAGGGAAGGTGGGATCGGCAGGGGAGGAGGGAGGGACTTATGGGGTGATACAAAATGAATAAAGTGTAATTAATAAAAAAATAATAATATAATATGTCTTGCCATACATGGAGTAAGCAGTCATAGAACTAGAGACAACTCCAGTCACCCCCCAGTTGTGCTATGCTTATAAGAGTTAAAACTTGGAAAATTTTATCCTTGAGAACTCTGGGGTTGGGAAGTAGACACTGTTTATAAGTTTCTGAGAAGGAAGCAAAGATTTACTGCTATCCAATTGGAGTTTATTCTAGAGAAAGAGCTGAAGTCATTAAAAACATCAAGTTTCAATTATTTTGATTTACTCTGTCTCCATCACAGTTCCCCTAGCTCTACAGGAGCCTTAAAATAGAATAGCCTACTGCCACTTTGAAAGTCTGAAGTTGGGCAATCCACCAATGGGCCCAGTAAATCTGGAGCCCCCTAAGGACTTATCCCCCAGATACTTGTCACCATTTAGTATGTTTGGTGGCTCTCTAGAAGACTTTATTTTCCTTGTAAGGCTGTCTTCCCTTGTTTTGACTTATAAATCATGCCAAGCAAAGTGGCAAATGCTGACAGATATCCTTTGACACCCTTATTGTATTGGTTTATCTATTTTGCAGAAATGTCTATTAAAAATAACTTTTCTCACTTTTTATTCCATTTGCCATTTAGTCTGGAGCTTATGTGAGTTCTTATTATATTTTAGATATAAAATTTATAAAATTTCTTGCAGTTTTTAGTCAGTAAAACTATCAGTTCAGAGAAACAGTATTCTGATAAGATGTCTGGTGTCTGTATGGTTACAGATAGTCTGTGAAAAGTAATCATAGGAGATAAGAAAAAAAAGATTACTTATAACTGAACTTTGAGTGGCTTTTTAAAAGATTTCCCATAAGCTTATAGCTTATAGCAACACAATCCAGAATTCAGGCACCTAGGGAATCAAAGAGTTTCATTTATATAACCTATATTGAAGTGTTTCGTAATGGGATCTGTCTATACAAAAGACTGTCTCCATTTAGAGTTTGGAAAGTTGCCTTTGATGGATCTTTCTCTTTCCCCCTCCTCCCTATCTCCTCTGCTCGTCTTCTCTTCCTTAGCTCCTCTTTCCCTTCCCCTTCTTTTGCCTCCTGACTGTATTTCTCTTCCAACTCTCCTGTTCCTTTGCATTATTAATTTTCATTTTAATTGACATTTCATTTATTTTAAGCCATCCACAATTATTCTATGAAAAAAATAATCCAACTATGAACACTGTTATTTAGTGATACTGAGAGACAATTACTTTTTGCTTGCATGGAGGGAAGACACACACACACACACACAACTACTGCTCTGCAAATTGAAGCATGGCCACTAGAGGGTAGGTTTGTTTCAGAGAAACCAAGTAACAGGGCTACTTTAACTTAACAGAATGAGCTACAAAGGTAATCTTATCAGAGATTACTCTGAAAGGAGACTTCGGCTCTGAAATCATACACTAAACACACTTCACCTTTCTTTTTCTTACTTCCTACCTCTCCCGTGTCGCTAACTCCCTCTCCAACTGATGGCCTCTTTATTTAAAATTTGTGTTGTTACACAAACAAATGCTTAAATATAACCCACTGAGCAAAATTAGTGTGGCTCAGATGCACAGGAGCACAGTGCTGTCCACGTTGCGTTGTATAATGACTGTTGGGGTTTATTTTAGGGGAGAGGTTATTTCTCCCTCTCTACGGAGCCATTGGTTACAGGCAGTTCTTTGTCCAGGAGTAAGACCTAGGGAGATTCTCCCTTCAGCATTAGCATGTCAACTGATATTTTGATTGTTCAGATCTCATTTAAGCAGAAACACTGCTGTGATACCATGGATACAGCTTTTCTGTCAATTCCGGGGGACACAATCTCATAGCAGTCTCCCTGGCTTTTACAATATTTTTGCCCAAATTCCTCAGAGTTCCCTGAGCGAGAGATTTGATGTAGATTTATCAGACGAAACTGGTCGTCTCATGGTATTTATTTGTGTATTGGGCCTGGTTGTGGTTTTCTTTAGTTGTCTCAGTTTTCTGTAATGTGGCCCTTCATTGATGAGAGGTGAGAGCTACACCAATCTACACTTAGGTAAATTTTAGAATGTGGTTAGGAATTATTCTTGTCTAGTAAAATGGATGTAATAGGTAGTCTTTTAAGGTTCATGACCTCCCTCGCCTCAGTGGTTGATTAAGTTTCTAGCACCATGTATGATTTTCCACACATTGAGCAAGACTTAAGTAAAATTAGACATCTGTGGATTACCACAAATATATGAGTGCCAATACTGAACCTTTATTGAAATCTTGTCGTGCTGGTGATTATTATAGGTGATAAGCATCACAGTTGGATAGTACTATTGATTATTTTTCTCCATTGGTAACTTACATAGTCCTTTCTGTTCCTATGAATGTTAAACAGAGAGAAGGAGGCTTCCAGGTTAAATCCATATGAAGTCTTTGAGTTCTGTGTTCAAAGTATATAATATCTTCAGCACTAGAGACCTACTTTCAGCATCTGAGAGGCAATTAAGGGCACAAGAAACAGCCTATGATGTTTTGTGAATGAACTGGACTTCCCTGACCAACAACTTGA
The DNA here is from genome assembly GCF_907164565.1 of Psammomys obesus. Classification (NCBI taxonomy): domain Eukaryota; kingdom Metazoa; phylum Chordata; class Mammalia; order Rodentia; family Muridae; genus Psammomys; species Psammomys obesus. Next base: position 24,023,819 of record NW_026585504.1, on the reverse strand, counting down.
ATGGAGGTTTCTTGTGCCAAATACTTGAGTTTTTCTTAGTTCATAGCTCTTGTGGAAAACACAGTCAGGCAAAATGGCATGATTTTATGTAGGACACATGGACACAAACACACACACACACACAAGATTTGTGCTTAATTTGTATAATATAATGTGTATAGTTTCCTTATCTGTTGCCCTGAAACAACTTGGGAAATAAAAGGTTTATTATGCTTTATAGGTTAGAGTCCATCCTCAAAGGAAGCCAGGGCAAGGCTACAACAGGTACCTAATGTTCCTTTCTCAAAGGCCTCTGCTAGTGGCAGGTCTCAGCTGCTTTCACACAGTTCCAGCCCTGTGTAGCTCCTTAGAACCCACCTTTGACTCAGCTCTGAACCACAGCTCCTCTGTGCAGACTTTGAAAAAATACTTCCCAGAAGTATTTTTTCCCACCTTAGTTTTCAGCTCTAACTAACTTGCATTCATTGTCCCACTAAACCATGTAAGTCCCAGTCTATTTTTTAATTTTTAAATTTTTATTTTACATATATATAATGATAACATTTCCTTCTTTCCTCTGCTCCCTTCCAATCCCTTTATACATCTTTCTTTGCTCTGTTTCAAATTCATGGCTACGTTTTATTATTTTTTGTTATAATCATTATATACACACAATTTTAAATATAAATGATTATATACACATAATATCTCTAAATATTACTTACTCAGCCTTTACAATGTCATTTGTATGTATGTATTCAAAACTGACTAGTTTTAGTTAAAAACATCACACAAATAATTCTGATAAAATATTTGCACAATCTTCAAACTTTCCTGTGAATCTTCAGGAACTAGGTTTCTATCTGGAGGGGAAGTGCTCAACAAAATATTTTTTTGGGTTCCGCATCTTGGTGCTCCCATTAGCGTTTTCTCCAGCTGTTGGTTAGATGTCAGGAAGAAGACCACGATGACATGAGCAAGCTATGGAGAACAAGCCAGGAAGCCGCACTCCCCCATGGCTTCTGCTTCACTTCCTGCCCTGCCTTAACGCTTTCATCGGCTTCTCTCATTGATGGACTGTAATCAAAACAAGTTAGCCAATGAATGCTTCCCTCAAGTTGCTTTTGATGATGTCCTTTATCACAATAGAAACCAAACCAAAAACAGGAAATTGCGAAGGCAGTACAATATTATTTTATGTTATTTTTCTTTAAATAACATAATAATTTATCTCACTGGAAAATCATTTTTAATACATTGCTTTGGTTTACAGATGTGTTTGCAAGATTTTATAAACTATGAGTTCAGTATTTAGAGTCAAAAGAAAGTCAGGCTCTTAATCTTTGTTAAAAAATGCAGTGAAAAATCAAAGTCCTCTAAAAATAACTTTATATTTTTATATTTCTCTAAAGAATCATATTTTACTCTTATGAGACTGTAATTATGATATACTACAGCATATAAATGAGATATGATGTTATTTTTCTCTACTTTCCTTGGCAGATTTGGCCATTCCCATTAAACAAAACATTTTTGGTACATTGTATTTCATTTCCATGACCTGCATCTAAATATGTCTGTTTAAAAGTTAAATTCAGATTTATTGTTCTTTTACACTGACCAGTCTCAAAAGTATGCTGAATAAAGCTTAAACATAGAAAGGATCATTGTATAGATAATTACTCCTTTATCTACAATAATATGAAAACATAAATCAGAGGATTTTTAAATCAATTCTCTGCTTTTTAAAATACAGGACAAATATTTTTATGAACAATAAGTTAAATTGTATTTCTTTAATATAAATTACTGCCCCTCTTCCTCTGTCTCCACTTCAGCTTCTTGCTCTGTCTTCATAACAATGACTGACAGTTTAAGTATTTGTTTAATATCTACATAAATAGATAGTTGTTGAGGGAAGAATATAAGTAGAAACAAACAAGTTATCTCAGTGAACTGTCATCTTCTTTCAGGAAATCTTTCTCACTCCTATGACAGACTGTAGCAGTAAGTGGAACCATGGAGAAACTCCTGTGAGTGACATGAGCTAGGAAATAGACCTTGGTATGGCGAAAGAAGACTACTTTTCTTCTCACTGTCCCTTAGTTGCCTGTGGTTCTCTGTGTAGACTGAGACCTTGTGAATTTTCTCCCATCCATATTAGCATGTCTGTTGTAGTGGAGCCTTTTCATCTCACGTTTAGTCGAGAGAACACAATTGTTTTACTAATATCAATTGGTCAACCTTGAAAATAACATTATAAAGACTGAGCAGATTTTACTCCTGTTTATAAGTGTGTGTGTGTGTGTGTGTGTGTGTGTGTGTGTGTGTGTGTGTGTGTAACAACAATTAATGGAAAAAATATCATGAGTATGCAAAAGAGTAGGAAGAGTATATGGGAGGAACTGATGGAGGGAAGTTATGATAGAAATTATAATCTCAAAACTAAAAAAAAAAGCTAATAACAGATAGAGACAGAAAGAGAGTGCTAAGATGGCATAATATTAGGGCACTCAGACATAGTTCAACCATCTAATTGGTTGTTTGTCATTTTACAGATTGCCTTTTCAAACTCTGTTTCCATTCTTCCAAAAATTATTGTATATCTGAATAAAAAAGACACTTCTAAATGACAATGATATTAAATCTAGGAAAAATAAAAACGTTCAAAGACTTAATCTATCATTTTTATTTCTTCAGTTGTCCTCAGAACGTGAATCAAAGAGATGGACCAGTTCAGGATCAATACTCAGATTGACTATTGACTGATTGACTCAGTCATCTATGACTAAAACACAGTTTCTTAAACTTCTCTAATATTACCGTGCTCATGCTTGATTTTTAAGAAACAAATATCTCAATGTAGAATTTATGAATGAAAGAGTGCTCATGATTTGAAAACCATTTGAAATATAATGTCAAATAATTTTAATTTAAAGTCATCCTAATTAGGCTATATACTCAGGCTTATATTTCTGAATAGTTGTTTATAATTTTAGTTCTAAATGTAACAATATTGGTGTATGAGGAAAACTGAGAATGGTAATCACAAAATTGGGCTGTATTCTATTATTTTATATCCCACATAGAACATGCACTGGCATGAAAATGAGACCGGTTGGCTAGAGAGGTTCCTAAACCTTTTACATTTAAGGGAATAATAATTGCATCTGCCTCTGTAGTCCATTTACTGCAATTAAAAATCACACTGTCTCTGACATAATCTGATTGGCCTGCTCTTTGATCACCTCCCCCTGAGGGAGGAGCAGCCTTACCAGGCCACAGAAGATGACAATGCAGCCACTCCTGATGTGATCTGATAGACTAAGATCAGAAGGAATGAGAAGAGGACCTCCCCTATCAGTGGACTTGGGGAGGGTCAGGAATGGAGAAGGGAGAGGGAGGGTGGGATCGGGTGGAGAGGAGGGAGGGACTTATGGAGGATACAAAGTGAATAAAGTGTAATTAATAAAAAAAAATCTAAAAAAAATCACTCTAAATACATTCGAGCTCTATGCTGTATATGAGAACATGTTCACTGCTTTAGAGAGTTTCTCATCCTTGTTTCTAGAAAAGAGCCTCATGAGCCACCAAGTGGTTGCTGAGAATTGAACTCCTGACCTCTGGAAGAGCATCCAGTGCTCTTAATAGCTGAAGCAGGAGACAACAGGGAACAGGACAGGAGCATACCACAGAGGGCCTCTGATCAGGGTATCGAAGCAGAAGCTGAGACTCATAGCCAAACTTTGGGCAGAGTGCAGGGAATCTTATAAAAGAAGGGGGAGATACAAAGACCTGGAGGGGACAGGAGCTTCACAAAGAGACCAACAGAACCAAAAAATCTGGGCCCAGGGGTCTTTGCAGAGACAGATACTCCAACCAAGGACCATGTCGGAAATAACCTAGGACCCCTGCTCAGATGTAGCCCACAGCAGGTCAGTCTCCAAGTAGGTTTCCTAGTAATGGGAACAGAGGCTGTCCCTGACATGAAGTCAGTGGCTGGCTCTTTGATCACCTCCTTCTGGGTGGGTGGGTGGGTGGGTGGGGGAGCAGCCTTACAAGACCAGAGAGGAAGACAATGCAGCTAGTACTGATGAGACCTGATAGACTAGGGTCAGATAAAAGGAGATAAGGACCTCCCCTGCCAGTGGACTAGGGGAGGGGCATAGGAGAAGAGGGACTGAGGGTGGGAATGGGAGGAGATAAAGGAAGGGGCTATAGTTGGGATGCAAAGTGAATAAATGATAATAATGAATTATTTAATTAATTAAATTAAAGAACGAGCCTTATGAAGTAAAGGGCATGACTACATTCATCACCCTAACTTCAGAATTTCACCATAAGCATTTATCATAAAATCATGTTTTTTTTATTTCACAGATTTGTGAAATAAACAAAATCACAAGCTCTAAAACAATACATACATATATATATATATACTGTCGAATTATTCACTTGTCAAGTGGAAAATAGGACATGAGAAAATATTTGAAGGGTAACATCTCTGCATCTACATACATAATCTTTTTGTGTATGGATATTAATGTGTGGCTGTGGGTTGTCCCACAGCTCATGTAGAAGTCAGCAGACAACTGGGATGATTGTTATTCCTTGCCTCTACCTTGATACACTGTTTTTTGCTTTGCCACTGTGCATGCCAAACTAACTGGGAGTCAATCTTTGGGGAATTCTCCTGTCCCAACTCCCACAAATCCACTGGAGTGACAAACAAGCACTACAAGCCTTACATGATTCTAAGGATTCAAATTCAGGCCAAGTGCATGTGTAGCATTAGCTATTACCCACTGAGCCATGTCTCCTTCATGTGGCTAAGTTTTATCTGTAACTATATCTATAATGCATACAGGTATCATTATCTATCTTTATCTCTATACAATCTAGTGAACATCACCGGAGTGATGCACCATAATGTAATGGCTGCTTGCCAAAACTTCCTTTAGTACTTGCTTATGGTTACCAGAAAAGACCTTATCTTATCACTTATCTTATCACTTATCACTTATCACCTTATCACTTATCACTTATCTTATCACCTTATCTTATCACTTGGAAGTACAGTGGATGCATTCAATTCAGTTCTCAGCAGAATATTTTCTTCAGACATCTAACAAAATGGCACTTATTGGGAGTTTATTTCACTTTACATTCACAGCATCACTTTGACTTTAATTTTTTTATTTTATCACAGCAGCCAGAAAATGCATATTATATGAGCTGAGAGTGCTCTTAAGAAAGAATGGGATTAAGAGCCATAGAAGAGCCATCAGGATATAGATTGGATTTTAAAATGCAGAGGAAGAGAAGGGTTTTATCTGCTGAGCCATCATTTTAAGGTCATATTAATAGCAAACAGTTTGGTTCCTTTCACCTACAGTGCTCTCTGCTGATCTATCACTGGAAAAGAGAAGCAATCCATACCTCTGATCCTCTGAGCTTCATTATTTACTTGATAACATTATACTGAAAACCACACATAAAACCTAAAGACTCAAACATTTAAATTTAGTAATTAAAAAGGAATAAACTTTCCCTTTATTATTAATGGCATAGAATTGGTTAGTCTGGGCATTCACTATGAATAAATGCTTGTAAAATATGAGTCTATCTGTAGTTAGCATGTAAATAGAAAGCAGAAATATTCTCTCGCTAACATTTGAATGGATCTCTATAATCTATAATTTGTGTTTATATAAAAATCTGATAACCAAAAGGCTATAGCTGATTATAACTACTACTATCAAAAATTATCTAGAGGAAACTATCTACTGTTTAGATATTATTGGGAATATTTTTTTCTGCTCAGCCAGTTATAACTGTAGCCAGGGCAAATGGCAAATGGCAAATGTTTACAAACTTTTGAGTTTTTATTTCTAACAAGAAGTTTCTAAAATGCCAATTCCTGAGTTCTTCCAGAGAATATGCATTATATTTGCTCTAAAGTCTGGTCCTAGAATGTTCATATGATGTCTGTAGACTC
>NW_026585504.1:24011207-24017832 GCF_907164565.1 Psammomys obesus | reverse complement strand
TGCTCTAAAGTCTGGTCCTAGAATGTTCATATGATGTCTGTAGACTCCTAATCTTGTTAAACATGGTCCATGGACTATGTTGTGACTGAGAGAACACCCAAATCATGCACAGATAAAATATAAACAGATAGGTGACGATCTAAACATCTCAGAGAGTAAGACTCCTAAATACTTCTATCAGAACAAAAAGTTGTTTATGTGATGGCCTCTGCTCCTTAGATAGAAGTGATCTCTGGATTTCAGTTAGTCTAATGTAAAGTCTCTATCCAAGGTCATAGTTAGAGTACATCCTTTGGATTTTTTTTTGGGGGGGGGATTAAAAATTCTTTAAGACTTTAGAAAATGTTAAAGCAAGTTTTGGCAAGTGGCCGTTATATGATGGTGTGTCGCCTGGCTGAAGTTGGCTAGGTTGTATAGAGATAAAAATAGATAATACAGGTATGAATATAGATAGAGCAACAGATAAAGTTTAGGCTCATGCATATGCACAAGACATGGCTCATCCTTCAGAACTCTGATACAATTAAAGCGTTGTGTTTAGACCTTGTCCTGGGTTTCTGTATGTAACTGGTTGGAATTTCCTGAGGATGATCTCAAGAGTGATGATCTCAAGAGCTCCCATTATGTAAACTTCTAAATAGCTTCAAGATAGAGGTTGCTCACCAGAACCCAAGGTGGCCTGGACTGCAAACTTTCCTCTTTCAGCAACCAGAGAAAGAACAGGAGTTGAAGTTGTGTGAAAGTCACGTATTTGCAGTGAAATACCTGGAAAAGCTCTGAGATTATGTGCTTCAGAAACTTCTTAGAAAATTTGCTTATATGCGAGGTTTGGGTAGCAGTTTTTTATTAATTTTTTTATTTTTTATTAATTACTATTTATTCATTTTGTATCCCTCCCTGGACCCTCCCAATCCCACCATTCCAGTTTTTCACAGAATTGCATCACACAAAATACTACCTGAAAATACAATTGTTCTAAACAAATTTCATATTAAGTGAAATTTGCCTTTCATTTGAAACTTTCATGGAGCATTGAGCACATCATAATGTATTCTAGGTGCTTTTTCTTTCTCTTCATTTACACCTTTTTTATTCTTCCAAAATATAATTATTTAATATCTAGGGTTGGTTACTAGTTACTACAAATGAAAATAATATGATGGAAGTGGAGGAAGAGTTATGTCCTTTTACCCTTGACATTATAGCATTGTGTTGGCAGCAAATTTCTGTGCATACATTCTTAGCATGAAAAAAAAAAACCGTAACAGCTGAATTCATAGAAAGTTGAGCTGATATGTTTAAAAATAAGCTTCTCATTGTCAGGCAAGAATGGAGGAGACAGCCTTCATTCATATAATCTCATAGATAACATCGCTGCAATGGAAATAATTCTTATAAAATATTTATTATGTAATTATCACTTATTTTAAAACACCACCTAATAGATACGTATCCAAAGTCCACAGAAGAAGACTGGAATCATGTCATTATCTTTATTGTGTATGTGCTTGTGTAAGTGTTTGATGGCCTGTGGGAAGGTGAATAGCTTGCAATCTGTTCTCTCAAGGAAATGTATTTGGCTTTTCCTCTCCAACACTACTTTGTAATTAACTTTAAAAGACAGCCAACCAAGAAAATGTTCCTTGTATTACAGTAATGTATTTGAACAGCAATGACAATACAAACATCCTCTCAGGATTTTGTAAGGTTCCTGATATTATTTTTTACATTGTTTATTTTTTTAGTTATTATTATTTACAATTTATTCACTTTGCATCTTAGCTCCCTCCCTCATCTCCTCCCAGTCTCACCTTCCCTCCAGGATACAAAGTGAATCTCTGCTGGGAAAGAATAGAAATAGCATATAATGTACATGATGGGAAAAGGAAAATTATATAATTATATTTTAATTTTCACATACTATTCTTTGTAACAGATCCCTAATATTCCCACTTCTGAACTACTTCAAGCACGAGCTACCCCATCACCAGTTTGCATGGCACTGTGGTAACAATGAAAAGATCAATGACAAAAGATGTAATTGTCATCCTTTCTAACTGCTAAGGCTGCTAATTGATATTCTAATATAACTTCACCTCATAAATGCTCCGAAGGGCATATATTAAATATTGCTATAATCACCTATTGTATTTCAACATAGATTTGAATAGCGTTAATTCACACATTGCGAGAGCTGGCTTAGCACTTCATAAAGTGTCCTTTGTAGTAATTACTTCTTGTTTCAATATTTTCAGGTAGTATTTTGTGTGATGCAATTCTGTGAAAAACTGGAATGTGAAGATCTTTATAGGGACAGTCTTTGTAGATGATCAGCAACAGAGAAGGGACATCTTAGACAGAAACGTAACCACAGACATATGGAAAGGTAACAGTCCCTTTTGTCAGTCCCTCACAAGGATAGTTCATGTGTCAACATATAGTTTTATTACTTAGGGTTTTTGTAAAGGTTAGAATGTAATTAAATCATTTTCCCTTTCCTTTCCTCCCTCCAAATTCTCACATATGCATCTCCTTGCTCCCTTTCAAAGTCATGACCTCTTTTTATTATTATTATTATTATTGTTACATGCATATGCAATTCTGCATACATACATACATGTGTATATTCCTGATATATATAAAATTTATAAATACAACCTGCATGTATATTTTCAGGGCTGACAATTTGGTATTAGATAACCAATTAGAGTGCTCTTCTCTGGGGAAAATTATTTCTCAAGATGTATTTTTAAAACATTTTATTTTCCCACATCCTAATGTGTGCTCAGATTTCTAAAGTAGATAAACATGCAGAAAGATAAATAGTAAACTAGCATAAACACAAAGGTGCGCATGTTCTGTTAGAGTATGTGCTAAGAATTATTGAAGCTAACTTTGGGGTCTGTGACAAAAGAAATGACATAAAATGAAGGGTATGTTGGGAGTTTTACAGGATTCAGCTGAAATGCATTGTATTGGGAACTGCAAATATAATGGAAAACAAAAATGTTTCCCAGGATCTTTATAGTATATAGCTCTGGGAATAAGATTCCACCCAAGGGAAAGAAATGAAAGTCAGCTACATAGAGATAATGGCTGAGTCTAAGAGAAGGTTTACTTAAATGTCAGACACCCCTGTACCCCCCAGCAAGAAAAAAGAAAAAAAATACACAACAACACAGAGAAACGAAGAATATCCCAACTGTTGTTAAGATATCAAACACTGTGTTGGTCTCCTTGTGGATCTCCTGTTCCCTCCAGGTAGTCCTAACCCCCAACTCTTCCATAAGACTCCTTGCTCTCTGCTCAAGTTTGGCTGTGAGTCTCAGCATCTGCTTTGATCTCCTGCTGGGTAGAGTCTTTCAGAGGACCTCTATGGGAGACTCTCATCCTGTTCCCTCTCTTCAATAGGTTCCAGTGTCTATTCTGTTTTCCCTTATGAATGAGAATTAAGAATCCTCCTTAGGGTCCTCCTTGTTAGCTTCTTAAAGTCTATGGATTAGAGTATAGTTTTTCTGTATTATATGGCTAATATCTGCTTATTAGTGAGTATATGCCATGAATGTCTTTCTGGTTCTGGGTTACCTCACTCAAGATGATCTTTTCTAGTTTCATCCATTTGCCGGCAAATGTCATGAATTCCTTGTTTTTAATACCTGAGTAGTATTTCATTGTATAAATGTACCAAAAATTCTTTATTCTTCAGTTGAGGGACATCTAGGATGTAACCCATAGGCAGCTCAGTCTCCAGGTGCATTCCCTAGTAAGGGGAAAGGGGGTTATCTCTGACATGGACTCCAATGCCTGCTACTTGATCTCTTTCCCCTGTGGGGTGGCTTTGCCAGGCCACAGAAGAGGATCCAGGCAGTCCTGATGAGACTTGATACACTGGGGTCAAATGGTAGGGAAGGAGGATGCCCTCTTTATGTGGTCTAAGAGGAGGGAGATAAGGGGAGAGAGGGAGGGAGGAGAGGGTGATGACTGAGGAGGCTACAATCAAGATATAACGTGAATAAATTATAAAAATAAATAAAAAAAAGTAAAAAAAAAGATATCAAGCACACTTGATAAACTTTCTGAGACTTTGCAGGTGTATAAAGATTTTTTTTTTTTGAAAATTGACCCAGTACTCAGCAAGCACTGTGCTTTAAGGAAAGTGAGGCAGCCTGCAAATTTTTTTATTCTTGTAGTTGGAAGAACCTTTCAAAGGATGCCATGTCCTATCCCCTTGCTGCAGAGCTCCACTTACTGTGAAACATGTCACCCAATGTGAGTGCTTATTGTTCACCGAAAACTTTTTGCCAATACATCTGTAACGAAAAGTGCAGCAAAAGTCTCAGCACAGTCCTCTGATCATAAAACTAAATGTCTAATCCCTCATAATAATGAACAAGGGGAAAAGATCAGTATGTTGTGACAAGCAAAGCTCTGATAGTTCTCCTTACCATTTGGATTTACAACTTCTTGTTTGAGGAAAGCAAATCATTATGTGATTTTAATTTACAACACCTAAAATTTATCCACCTATTACATAAAAGCCACCTACAAAGAAAAATTAATCCATTGGTATCTCAAAACTCACTATAATTCAAAACCTTTAAAAGTTCATACATATATATATGTATATATATAAATGTATATGTATATCTCCGTACATATGTTTCCCTAAACATAACTTGCTCAGTCTATATAATATCACTTATACATATGTTTTCAGGGCTGACCTTTTGGTACTAGGCAATCAACACTCAATAATAATTAATGAAAAAGAGGACATGAATTCAAAGGAGAGTAGAGAGGGCCAATGGGAAGGTTTGGGGGGAAGAAAGGGAATGGAGAAATGATGTAATTATATTGTAGTCTCAAAAATTTTAAATGGTTGATGAATACAAACTATAAGAGCAAATTTTTCTCAAATTGTCAGAGCAAGTAAAAAAAAAACACTTGTGAGAGTCTGAATAATTAATTACTATGTGTCTCCAGTTTGTTTTTCCTTCTGACATCTGTCAACATTGCAACACATGTTATATCTATATCTCCCTTTAATATATATATATGTGTATGTATGTATGTATGTATGTATGTATGTATGTATGTATCAGCTTATGAGAAACTGAAATGACTCAGGGATAGAAGAGATACATGAAAGATGCTGGTGCTTACTGTCTTCAGCTTAAGTATAAATGCTTAACTCCATCAATCATAGAAAATTACGTATTGATAGGCCGTAGCATCCAAAGAATAAATCTTATATCTTTGTTCAAAAATTTCTAGTCCACTAAATTTTTACACTTCACTCTAAAGCATGTCTCCACCCACACCCTCTCCCATTCTTTCTCAAAATCTGCCTGTATGTTTTGGAGAAAAAGAAATACAAAAAATCTAAATTGACATTAGTTTCATCACCACAAAGTAGGTGACATCAGTAGTCATATATTACACATTTGCTATTAATGATGTACAGCAATAATTTAACACATCAAACACAGCAATCTAAGGTTTGACTTACCTGTGGTGTCAAAAGCAGAGTGCTGGAGTTCCCACTGGCTGGAGTCACTAGAGAGCTCAGTCAGACTGGATAAATTAAAATCGGTATTGGAATCCCGCTCATGTCTGAAGACTGTGGAAGAAAGATTATGTAGCTCAAAATTTCCAGCTGACATCGCAGAAGTTTTAAGGAGCTGTATAAAAGCAAAACCACACTACTGCAGTCTTAAAAAAATCAGTGTAAAGAGTGAAAATCACCATCCTAGCCAATAGTCACTCGACTTTCTTGCAGTTATGTTTACTTGGAAAATCCAGAGGAGAAAAATCTATAAGGCTGACGAAAGCTTTTATACTTATGTCTTTCCTAGGCAAGTAACTTCCACAGGATGGATGGCTTTTAGAATTGCTTTCCTTGAATATATCTCTTGCTTTTAAAAGACAACAGCACTCAAACCCTCTCAAGAGAGGCTGCAGTGAAAATAAAATGGGCTGAGTGAGGCTATCTGCAAAGCTGCAGGGATTGGTGATGCATCACCTTTGTTTTGTTTTGTTCTTCGAGACAAGGTCTCTGTAGTTCAGGCTGGCCTGGGTTTCTTTCACCATGTAGACCAGGCTGGTCTAAAGATTTGGGCCATCTTCAGTCTCTGCCTTAAAAATATGGGATTGTAAGTGTTTGACATCACAAATTACAACAGATGCTTTCATTAGGTTGGTTCTAGAATCATTCATTCACATTTTTGAAGAGATTAGCTGAGCAGAAAGACCATTCAAGAAATTTAAGTGTATCTACTGGGCATTTCATCCCAAGAATGATTTAACTGGAAGCTAGTCTTAAATGATAGTGCCTGTCTCAGCATTTAGCCCTGATGATTATTGAATGATAACTAAGATTTAGTGTAGAAGATATTATAAAACTAATACAGACATTTTGGAAGTCAGTACAGATTTTCTCAAAAAGGGAAACTACCATATGTCCTGACTGTACAACTTCGGACTTTTTACATAAAGGAATCTGTTCTATACGAAGAGATACATCCAGGTTCATTGCTTTTCTAGTTCATGTTCCCTGAGCTTTAGGAGGTGTGGTGATTGTGTGTGTGTGTGTGTGTGTGTGTGTGTGTGTGTGTGTGTGTGTGTG
>NW_026585504.1:23968969-24011197 GCF_907164565.1 Psammomys obesus | reverse complement strand
GTGTGTGTGTGTGTGTGTGTGTGTGTGTGTGTGTGTGTGTGTGTGTGCGTGCGCGCGCGCGTGCGCGCGCGCGTACCCCCGTGTGGCCCACTGTGAGTCTCTACAACAACTCCTATCTCATGCAACATAAAGCATCTCTGACCCAGGCAGGACGGTAGCACTCTCCTGTTTTATATTTTTATTTTTTATATTAATTACAGTTTATTCACTTTGTATCCCAGTTTTAGCCACCTCCCTCATTCCTCCCAATCCCACTCTACCTCCCTCATCAACTCCCATGTCCCTCTCCACTTTCATTGATAGGGGAAGTCCTCCTGCCCTTCCATCTGACTCAAGCCTATCAGGTCTCATCAGGACTGGCTGCATTGTCTTCCTCTGTGGCCTGGTAAGGCTTCTCCGCCCCCTAATAAATGTTTAACTGTTCATTTGACTATACATTTTTTAAAAAATAAAACATCATAGTACATTCTCTTTTACGATCTGTGACCTTCCCAGATTTTGAACAGGTTGACAGTACCAAGGATGTGATCATTACCATGGAGAAGGCCTAAGATCCAAGCAAGTGGTTGGCTTCCCCGCATAGTAATCTTGTCCTTATTGCATCAGTGGGAACTAGGTAGCTGACATGTTAAAATTGTTGCACATAGTGTCACATTCAGGCAAGAACATTGATGAGTTTATACCCCAAGAGCCTTCATAGCACCTTCTAACACAATGAGCACCAGCCCACAGTGAGAAAGCTTAGAACTTAGTTCCATCTTGATTTCTGTGTTCTGTATTGAAAGTCTGTGTTGTCTTCACCAATAAGGTGTTGTTGTGGGTAACCAAGAGCAATGACAATAACCTAAATTGTTTGAGGGTCACTAGGGATTCCCTGATCAGCAGGGAAATATATATATATTCCCTGATAGGGAAATATCCAAAAACTGAAGCTGGCATTTTTTTTTTATTTTATTTTTTTCTTATCAGTTACATTTCATTAACTATGTACTCCAGCCGTGTCCCGATCCCTCATTCCCTCCCAGTCCCTCCCTCCCTCCCTCCTCTCCACCGTGCCCCTTGCCAAGTCCACTGATAGGGGGGACCTCCTCCCCATTCATCTGATCCTGTTTTATCAGGTATCCTCAGGACTGGCTGCAAAGCTCTCCTCTGTGGCCTAACAGGACTGCTCCTCCCTTGGGGGGTGGGGAGGCCAAAGAGCCAGTCATTGAGTTCCTGTTAGAAATAGTCCTTGATCCCCTCACTATGGGAAACCAATTGGTTACTGAGCTACCACAGGCTACATCTGAGCAGAGGTTCTAGGTTACATCCATACATGGTCCTTGGTTGCATGTCAGTCTCAGAAAAGACCCTGTGCCCAGATATCTTTGGTCCTTGTGCAGCTCCTATCCTTTCCTCATCAGTCTAACTCCCCTTCTTTCTTATGATTCCCTGCACCCTGCCAAAGGTTTGGTCACAAGTCTTTGCTTTGAAAACACTGCTAGTTAGAGTCTTTCCAATGCGCTCAGTAGACTCCTGTCAATGTTCAATGCGTATCCCATCTGTCTTTCTAAACGAGGATTGATAATCTTACCCCATGTCCGCTCTCTTGATTATCTTTTTTAGGTGTATAGATTTCATTATGTTTATTATATCTTATAGGTCTATATAAGTGAGTATATACCGTGTTTGTCTTTCTCCTTCTGGGATATTTCACTCAAGATGGTCTTTTCTAGATTCCACCATTTGCCTGCAAATTTCATGATTTCCTCCTTTTTGATTGCTGAGTAGTATTCCATTGTGTAAAAATACCACAATTTCTGTACCCATTCTTCCGTTGATGGACATCTGGGTTGTTTCCAGGTTCTGGCTATTACAAATAAAGCTGCTATAAACATGGCTGAGCAAATATCCCTTTTGTGTACTTGAGCAAACTTTGGGTATATACCTAGCAGTGGTATAGCTGGGTCTTGAGGAAGCACTATTCCTAATTGTCTTAGAAAGCGCCAGATAGATTTCCAGAGTGGTTGTACCAGTTTACATTTCCACCAGCAGTGGAGGAGGGTTCCCCTTTCTCCACAACCTCTCCAGCATGTGTTGTCCCTTGAGTTTTTCATTTTGGCCATTCTGATGGGTGTAAGGTGATATCTCAGGGTCGTTTTGATTTGCATTTCCCTGATGGCTAATGAGGATGAGCATTTCTTTAAGTGTTTCTCTGCCATTCGATATTCCTCTGTCGAGAATTCTCTGTTTAGCTCTGTTCCCCATTTTTTAATTGGATTACTTGGTTTGCTGCTTTTCAGCTTCTTTAGTTCTTTGTATATACTCGATATTAGTCCTCTGTCAGATAAAGGGTTAGTGAAGATTCTTTCCCAATCTGTAGGCAGGCGTTTTGTTTTGATGACAGTGTCCTTTGTTTTACAGAAGCTGTTCAGTTTCATGAGGTCCCATTTATTGATTGTTGCTCTTAGAGCCTGTGCTGTTGGTGTTCTGTTCAGGAAGTTGTCTCCTGTGCCAATGAGTTCTAGGCTGTTCCCCACTTTTTCTTCTAACAGATTTAGAGTATCTGGTTTTATGTTGAGGTCTTTGATCCACTTGGACTTTAGTTTTGTGCAGTCAAAATCAGGTAGAAAGACTGAACCGCCCTATATCCCCCAAGGAAATTGAAGCAGTCATTCACAGTCTCCCCTCCAAAAAAAGCCCTGGGCCAGATGGTTTCAGCGCAGAATTCTACAAGACATTCAAAGAAGTGCTCACACCAATTCTCCTCAAACTATTCCACAAAATAGAAACAGAAGGTACATTACCAAACTCATTCTATGAAGCAACAGTCACCCTGATACCTAAACCACACAAAGACCCAACAAAAAAAGAGAACTTCAGACCTATCTCTCTTATGAACATTGACGCAAAAATACTCAATAAAATACTTGCAAACCGAATCCAAGAACACATCAAAGATATCATCCACCACGACCAAGTAGGCTTCATCCCAGGCATGCAAGGGTGGTTCAACATACGGAAATCCATCAATGTAATCCACCACATAAACAAACTGAAGGAGAAAAACCACATGATCATCTCCTTAGATGCTGAAAAAGCATTTGACAAAGTCCAACATCCATTCATGTTTAAAGTCTTGGAGAGATCAGGAATACAAGGCACATATCTAAACATAGTATAGGCAATATACAGCAAGCCGATAGCCAACATCAAACTCAATGGAGATAAACTTAAATCAATCCCACTGAAATCAGGGACAAGACAAGGCTGCCCACTCTCTCCCTACCTCTTCAACATAGTACTTGAAGTCCTAGCCAGAGCAATAAGACAACTAAAGGAGATCAAGGGGATACAAATCGGAAAGGAAGAGGTCAAGGTGTCACTATTCGCAGATGATATGATAGTATATATGAGCGACCCCAAAAATTCAACCAGAAAACTCCTCCAGTTGATAAACACCTTCAGCAAAGTGGCAGGATACAAAATCAACTCAAAAAAATCAGAAGCCCTCCTGTATACCAAAGACAAAAGGGCCGAGAAAGAAATTAGGGAAACAACACCCTTCACAATAGCCACTAACCACATAAAGTACCTTGGGGTGACACTAACCAAGCAAGTGAAAGACCTGTTTGAGAAAAACTTCAAGTCTCTGAAGAAAGAAATTGAAGAAGATCTCAGAAGATGGAAAGATCTCCCATGCTCATGGATTGGTAGGATTAACATTGTGAAAATGGACATCCTGCCAAAAGCAATCTACAGATTCAATGCAATTCCCATCAAAATACCAACTCAATTCTTTACAGACCTTGAAAAAAAGATTCTCAGCTTCATATGGAGAAACAAAAAACCCAGAATCTCCAAAACAATCCTGTACAACAACAGATCATCTGGAAGTATCTCCATTCCCGATCTCAAGTTGTACTACAAAGCAATAGTAATAAAAACTGCATGGTATTGGCATAAAAACAGAAAGGGGGATCAATGGAACCGCATAGAAGATCCAGAAATAAACCCACACACCTATGAATACTTGATATTTGACAAAGAAGCCAAAACCATTCAATGGAAAAAAGACAGCATCTTCAACAAATGGTGCTGGTCCAACTGGATGTCCACATGCAGAAAAATGAAAATAGATCTATATTTATCACCCTGAAGCTGGCATTTTATTCTTAATAAATTAATAAGAGAACTTTATGGTGTCCCAGAAATAAAGAAATGTGAGGGAATGGCAGTTTTGCTTTGCCTGACCACCATCACTTTTTTGTTGGTGTGAGTGCATGTCCGTGTTGCTACTACTGCTAATGTTGACATGCTTTATGGACATTCTAGCTTCTTCTGGTTCCAATGTATGCTGAAGACGAACAGCTCTCCAGCAGTCCTTTGGGGCTTCAGCACCAGATGGCCCTGCTACAGGATCCACGATTTTAGCTTGAGAGCTACCAGAGTCTCAGGCTTATCAGTGTGCTAGTGGCCATTTGAAATATCTAACTCATATCATGCATTTATATTTTTATGATTAGCAGACATATTATGGGTTTTTTTTTGAGTGGTTGTTTTCTTACAGAACATCCTACAGTGAAAGCCCATTCTTCAGAATCTCTCACTGCAGAAAGAACTGCTGTAGTAGCAACAACATGAGATCATACAAGGTACAGATTTAACTTCATATCGAAAAATAAACAAACAAACAAACAAAAAAACAGAATTACCAAAATGATCATGTATACTAATACTTAAGAAGAGACAGTAAATTAGAACAAAATGACAGCCTACAGACTGGGAAAGGATCTTCATCAACCCTATATCTGACAGAGGGCTAATATCCAGAATACATAAAGAACTAAAGAAGTTAAAAAGAAACAGATCAAGTAATCCAATTAAAAAATGGGGTACAGAGCTAAACAAAATTCTCAATAGAGGAATATCCAATGACAGAGAAACACTTAAAGAATTGTTCTACATCCTTACTCATCACGGAAATGCAAATTAAAATGACCCTGAGATTTCACCTTATACCCATCAGAATGGTCAAGATCAAAAACTCAAGTGATAATACGTGCAGGAGAGGATGTGGAGAAAGGGGAGCTGGTGGACATGTAAACTTGTACAACCATTTTGGAAATCAATCTGGCCCTTTCTCAGACAATTAGGAATAGTGCTTCCTCAAGTTCCAGGTCTACCACTCCTAGGCATATATCTAAAATATGTTAAAGTATACAAGGACATTTGCTCAACCATGTTCACAGCAGCTTTATTCATAATAAACAGAATCTGGAAACAACCCAGATGTTCCTCAATTGAGGAATGGATACAGAAATTGTGTATGTTTACACAATGGAATACTACTCAGCAATTAAAAACAAGGAAATCATGAAATTTGGAGGCAAGTGGTGGGAACTAAAAAAGATCATCCTGAGTGAGGTATCCCAGAAGCAGAAAGACACATATGGGATATACTCACTTATAAGTGAATATTAGACATATAATATAGGAGAAACATACTAAAATCTGTACACCTAAAGAAGCTAAGCAAGAAAGAGGACCCTGTGTAAGATGATCAATCTTCACAGAAAGGCAAATGGGATGGACATTGGAAGAGGGAGAAAACAGGAAACAGGACAGAAGCCTACCATGGAGGGTCTCTGAAAAACTCTACCCAGCAGAGTATCAAAGCAGAGGCTGAGAGTCATAGCCAAACTTTGGGCAGAGCACAAGGAATCTTATGAAAGAAGACCTGGAGGGCACAGGAGTGCCCAAGGAGAGCAACAGAACCAAAAATTCTGGACAAAGTGCTCTTTTCTGAGACTAATACTCCAACCAAGAACCATGCATGGAGATAACCTAGAACCCCTGCTCAGAGGTAGCCCGTGGCAGCTCAGTCTCCAAATGGGTTCCCTAATAAGGGGAGCAGGAGCTGTCTCTGGCATGAACTCAGTGGCTGGATCTTTGATCACCTCCTCATGAGGGAGGAGCAGCCTGATCAGAGCACAGAGGAAGACTATGAAAGACAGTCCTGATGAGGCCTGATAGACTTCCATCTGATAGGGTCAGATGGAAGGGGAGGAGGTCCTCCACTATCAGTGGACTGAGCAAAGGGCAAGGGAGGAAAAGAGGGAGGCAGAGTGGGATTGGGAAGGGATGAGGGTGGGGCTACATCTAGGATACCAAGTGAATAAATTGTATTAAATAAAAAAATTATAGGAAAAAAGAAAACCATCATTGGATAAATGTAAGAAAGGTGGTTAAACACATAAATAAGAAAAAAAAGCTGCCTATTGAAAAAATACATACACAAAGCTAGAGAATGTATGAAGTATAATAACCTATCAGAATTGCTAAAATAAAAAATATAAGTGACAACTCTTTCTGACAAAGATATGACACAAGGGGAATGCTTACCCATTGCTGATTAGAGTGAAAACTTGTACAGCCACTGAGAAAATCATTATGGTGGTTCCTATAAAAGATGGATTAATTTATCTCAAGATAGAGCTACACCACTCTTGGGCAAATATCCAGAGCACTTAATCCCACCACAGGGACACTTGCTCAAACATGTTCATTGATGATCTATTTATAATGGACAGAAATTGCAAACAACTTAGATGTGCTTCAACTGAATAATGGATAAAAAATGTGGTGCATTTACACAATGGAGTATTAGTTCCTAAAAAAATTGTTACTACAGGAAATTTGTAGACAAGTGGGTGGAACTAGATTATACTGAGTAAGGTTTCCCAGGTTAGAAAGATAAATATGGTATGTATTTGCTTGTATTTGCATATTAAATATAACATGAATTATAAACAAATTACAATCAATAAATCCAGGGAGGTTGGGCATAGCAGAAGGGACTGGAAAGAACACATGAATCTCACTGTGAGGGGAAAATAGGATAGTTTTTACTGGTGGACTGGAATCAAGGTTAGGAGTGTGTGTGTGTGTGTGTGTGTGTGTGTGTGTGTGTGTGTGTGTGTGATAAAGAATGGTAAGATTAGGTGGAAAGGGGAAGAGGAGATGAGATTGAGATCAGGAATGAGAGGAGAGACAGCTACAATTGAAGGGCATTTGAGGGTTGACATGTAAATCTAGTGCAGTGGAAACTTGTTATAATATATGGAGACAATTCTAAAGTAGTCCACAAATAATAAGGAAAACAGAATCCCAACTGACCATCTTTTATCACCAAATGAAGCTTCCAGTACTCTGACTAGGTCTCACCCAATTGTGCTGTTGGCCAAAAGATCACGGAAATCCTCAGACAACACAGGCTGTTGCCAAGGCAATAGGTTGACCTTTACCAACTGACAACAAGACACAATTGCTAAAGAAATCACCCATACAACTTCTGGAACATGGAGATGTCAAGTTTGCGCCTCAATAGAACCTTCACCCCTGTGATTGATAGTCTTTGACATGGAATGGTGCAGGTTACCACCCTAATCACAAAACCGTTGCTCTACAATCTGTCCTGTCTGAAAAATATGATAGGACAATGGTGGTACAAAACGTGTGTGTAATCAAACAAAATCTGATTTGACTTAAGGCCTACACCATAAGATGGAAGCCACAGATGAAATTGCTTGTGTGACCAAGATCCAGAGTCCAGACTACCCAGAGACCTGAATAAAACCAAATACTAATGGCCTAAAATATATTTTTAAAGGAAATAACAAAATGACTCCTAATTATATTCATACTCATACTCATCAGTTCCTTATTCAGCCATCATCAGAGATGATGCCCAGAGAACTAGGCCATCTAAAACAACTGGTCAAAGATTATATGAACTCACAGAGACTGATGCAGCAACCACAGGGCTGACTTGTGTCTGCACCATTTCCTCTGAATGTATATTGCAGTGTTCAAATTATTACTTTTATGGCTCTACTGAGTGTGTGAAAGAATGGGTCTCTGATTCTATTGCCTTCCTTGGGACTCTTTTTTGTGTTGACTTCTCTTTCCAACTTTGATGTGATGGTTTTCATTTTATCTTATATTTTATTTTGTTGTTTTGTTATTATCTCAGATGCTTGTTCTTCTCTAATGAGAGACGGGAAGAGAATGGATCCAAGTAGAACGGATAGTGTGGAAGAAATAGAATGAATAGAGGGAAGAAAAATTGTATTCAGATTATATTGTATGAGAAAAGAATCTATGTTTAATGAAAGGAATTAAAAATAAAATAAAATTCAGTACAGTAAAAAACATTACTGAACACATGGGGAGGGGAAGGAATTACAAAAATAATATACTTAAAATACACTTTTGGATATAGTATCATTGTGGGTTCTTGATATTGGAGAGTACTGGTGATATTCATGGAGAAGCTAGAGGTCAGTTGAAATTGTGGATTCCCCTTTTATGTGGCTGCCGAATCTTTACTAGGCAACAGCTGTATATTTATCAGGCATCTCTGCACAGTGGCAGTTACCTTGCTGGTATATAAGGAATTTTTTATCATTTTGACATATGGTTTGCTAGGCAAGATTTTCTTACCCTTCTAAGACTTCCCAGGTTTATGCTGCCTGGGTGACAGTTTTGTTTGAGGGATGTCTCCCAGGATACTTCCTGAAGAAGATGGGAACAAATACAGAGACCCACACGCAGATATTACATAGAGACACCTTGGAACACACAGATCAAAGGAGATGCTACCATCAAATCTCTGTCTCTCTCTGCCTCTCTGTCTCTGTCACACACACACACACACACACACACACACACACACACACACACACACACACACACACACACACACCCCTCAAGAACACCTGGAACTCTGCAGAAGAGGAGGCAGAAGAAATGGGAGTGTCTGGTTTCTGTTCAGGGACTGGTCGGCTTCTCCTGCTACTCAGGGATTGGTGGGTTTTAGTGGAAAGCTCAGAGACTGGCCAGTTTTCTTGCTCAGGTATTGTTGGGTTTTGTCCAGACTTTTCACCTCAAATTTGCATAATCCAGGATGAGTTCTACTGAGGAGCTGCAGATAACAGTTACAGAGGTCTTGGAGAGGAAGAGCTGGCTACTTTTCTGCCCTGAGGGGTTATAAAATATGCAAAAGACTAAAATTTACAGAGACTGCTGGTGAAGGCAGTCGGCTGAAGAGGGAAAGGTTGTCATTATCATGGACATTTCCCGCGGTGTCAGCGGTAGACATTCTAAGGCAGGAAAGGTGTAGGTTCCCAGAGCTGTGGGCTGAGACAGGTACAGTACATGGATAGCTGCAGCTGAGGCACTGACAAGAGCTGCCATTATGACTCCTACCTCCAGGGCACCAGGGCAGTCAGGAAGGGGTGAGGTAGGAAGGAGAGCTGGCGGGGACCCACTTGAAATTTTAGTGGCCCATTGCTCAAAGGCTAGACATTGCTTTTTGCGGGGAAGGATACACAGTGGGCCTCCACTGCAGCTGTGGGAGAAGCAGCGGGCCACCACAGCTTGGGGCAGATCACTATAGCTGCCCCAGGTCAAGGCTTGAGGTGCTATCTCCACCACGGACATTGATATTGCGTGGATGCAGCCGGTAGCGGGATTCCACGGCTTTTGCCTCCAAGGAGCTCCACAGCAAAATGGGCTGCCATGGCCCTCTCTGAGGCTGGGCTCTCTCCGCTGCGGTAGGCTGCTTTGATCGCTGCTTTGGGCTGCCGTCTCCAGCAAAGATGAAAGCCCTATATTCTCACCTGCCAAGACTCAAAGCCATTGCCTTGCCAGCTTCACCTTTTAGTGTATCACTGTGCAGCCAAAACTAATTTTCCCCGTCTGCTCTCACTGGGAAGCTATGGTGGTTCAACCTGAGTTTCTTTAACTTGCAGAAGTTCTCTGATCTCAGACCCGTTTTGGAACTACTGCTTTACCAACAGCCACAACTGGAGTCTCGTGAGATCTGTAGGCTTGTACTGAGGGTGACAATGTTGTCTACTCATGTTGACTCAAGTAGCAAGGAATTTCCCTCTGTAGACCCCCTTTGTAAACTTTGTGTATTTTGCAAACTTTGTAAACTTTGTAAACCTTCAAGGAAAGAGTGGCCACTTCTCTGCCTGAGGAGCTAGCTACCCTAGACTTTTCTGTCACAAAGCATTTCAAGCCTCTGTAACTGTCACAAAGGTAATCTCCAGCCCTACAGAGGGACCCTTTCCAGATTATGCTAATTTTAGAGAAAAAGTTTGAACAAAAAGCCACCAATCTTTGAGGAGGCAAACCTACCAATCCCTGAACAGGAAAACCCATCAATTCCTTAACTCCCCCAAGCTCAGGGCTTGAAAGCCCACCAGTACTCACCCTAGAAATTTCTGTCCTTTGAAAGCTGCCTAAGAAATTCGATATAAAGGCTGTATTTATATAAAAGTTCCCTGCTGTTCTTTCCCAGGAGTAGGGGTACCAAATCCTGGATTTGTCTCTCCATAGCCTAAACCCTTCCAATAAATTTCTTATATGAGATTTGCTCCCTGTTGTGACTTGTTCATCAGAAGCAGCCAAGCAGCAGTGAAGAAAAGTGGAAAAGTGGAGCAAGGATGAGGCTCCTGAGGTCCTCATCCCAGTTGGGAATACCTTCCCCTGGAAGCTGTAACACTGAAGAAGGAGAAAAGCTGAGGCTCCAGAGCTCCTCAGCTCAGCTGAGGAAACCCTCCCTTGAGAGCTGCAATGCTTCTGCTGAGAAGACCTCCTCACAGAGCTGTGTAGTTCCTGGTCTTCCATGGCTCAGGATGTCCTTCCGTTAAGACACTGTCTTAATTCAGAGCTGGCTGGTTCCTGGGCTTCTGAGTCCTAGGACAACTTTCCTTCTGAGCAGGAAGGCCAAAAGACACTACTTGGCCTTACCTTTTGGAACTTACTTCCTCTGAATTAACATTTGGAAGTAGATTCTGAACCTTTTCATCCAACTAGAGTAGAATATGGCTAAAGCTATGATTAGTTTGCTTTGCTTCATCATATAACTTTCTGGTGTTTTATTTTATTTTTTAATTTTCACTTCCATATCTCTTCCTGTGTTTCTCTCTTTGGATAATTTTAATTTAGCTCTCTACTTAATTGGCTTTCACAGAGATATATGCAAGTCCATTTGTCATTGAAGCCATATATCCTGCCAGTAAGTACTCAGTTTTATAAATCACATCTATATATTATAGAATGTTTTTTCATGTGTTTGTGACAAATGCTACTGAATTACTACATGACATTTGTTAGTATACATGAATTTACAATGTACGAATAATTTGTTGATTTGATAATGTGTTTGATACGCAATACATAAGTTGATAATTATATTCCAAAGTACATAAGGAATAAGAGTTTACTGACAAGCAAATTATGAATAAAAAAAAATTCACTCAAAATCTCATATCTTTTTTAACTGGCATCCTAGGTATAAACATCCTATGAATCTCCAAAAATATTTGCAACAATAAACTTTTAGTTTCTGTGGATACTAAAGATCCAGATAATCAGAACATCGCTAGTCCTTGGTCTCAGCTCAGAGGCTTCTATCCATCTTCAAACAATCCTGTATCCCTTGGTTGGTATTTTCCATGACACATTGTGATGGTTACTAGTTGTCAAGTTTCCGTGGTGAGACACACAGAAGACAAGCTTTTGGTCACATTGTATAAAGGATTATTTGCCAGTGGCAATGCCTGTGATGAATCCATCAATCAATGTGTAAAGATTCATCTTATCTGCCGGTGGGATCACTCACTGGCCAGGGTCCAGTGTAAACTAAAGAGAACAAGCTAAATACAACTCGTAATCTGGAAATCATTTCTCTGCTTTCTTGTTGTGCCATTCCTCTGACCTTTCTATCATGACAGACTGCAGTTTTGAACTGTGGGTCAGAATAAAATCTTTCTCCCTTAAGTGGCTCTTATTTCCAGGACATTTTGACGCAGCAAAGGTAAAGAAACTAAGCTATGACATCTAACACTTTTATTTAGAACAGTTTCTGAAAATCTCATTGAAGATCACTGTAAAGGTACCAATGTCCTTTTCCTGGCATGCACAATTCTTTCAAGTGTTTCTTATGCTGGAAGCAGAAAGTGGTGATAAATGTCACACAGAAATCTTTTTTATTTAACCAAGGAACAACTTTGTTTCTCTCAATGTGGATCGGTTTATTTCTGTTACTACAGTCATCATTCACTTGATAGTAATTCCCATAAATTCCAACCTTTTTTCCTTCTTTCATTTGTATACTTAAGTTGAATTGTAAACTCTCCTCTGGCATGCTAAATTTAGACA
This sequence comes from Psammomys obesus, assembly GCF_907164565.1. NCBI lineage: Eukaryota > Metazoa > Chordata > Mammalia > Rodentia > Muridae > Psammomys > Psammomys obesus. The sequence goes on along the minus strand of NW_026585504.1, from coordinate 23,998,984 downwards.
TAATATGCTGTATTGCTTAAAAGTCAAGATGGTTTTATATTTTTATATCCTTTAACATAGTTAAACATTGTAAATAATTTAACCTTTAAGGAGACAGTAACTGTACAAAACAAGAACAGTGCAGTTAGTTATTCTTCACAGTTCTTGATCTCTTTTATAGATCATCACAACACAGTTTTACAAACCATAAGCAAAGCAATAGTTTCTTTTTGTCAGAGACACTTTATTTTCCTGAACATTGTGTGCGACAATAAATCCTATTCCGGTTTCAACATGACTCTTTGACTCACATGATTATTCCCTACCTTCTCTAACGTAATACGACTGAAATAAATGAAGACTTAAAAAAATACAGAAATGGTATAATAGTAAATTATAAAGAACTTGAGAATCCTCTCTATCATGTGGCTCATGCTGGACAGTGAGTAAATCCCTGGAGAATTTTCATTGAGACAGCCACTGACGCTCACTCCCTTGACTCAGAACAGTGCTGGAAAAACTGCAGTGAGGCAAGATTTGCTTCTTTTGCTTCAGTTATCATTTGATTGTGATTATTCACTGGAAAAATAAGAGACTGATACACAATTATTTATTAAATTGGTTGTCTTAGCTAGACAAAGAATGTGCCATTAGAAACAAAATCTAGATCAAAGAAACAGTAGAACTAGTGTCCACACTAATGATGGTTAGTATCAGTGCAACTGTTCAAAATTCTCGAGTTTCAAATAATATTTTTTTTGTTTTTTTATTATTATTGATTACACTTTATTCATTTTGTACCCCCACCCTCCCTCCCCCTTCCTCATGCATGCCCCTCCCCAAGTCCACTGATAGGGGAGGTCTTCCTCTCCTTCTTTCTGATCTTAGACTATCAGTTCTCATCAGAAGTGGCTGCATTGTCATCTTCTGGTAAGGCTGCTCCCTCATCAGGGGGAAGTGATCAACGAGCAGGCCAATCAGTTTGTGTCAGAGGCAGTCCCTCTTCCCATTACTATGTAACCCACTTGGACACTGAACTGCCATGGGCTACATCTGTGCAGGGGTTCTAGGTTATCTCCATGAATAGTCCTTGGTTGGAGTATGAGTTTCTGGAAAGTTCCCTGTGTTCAAATTTTCTTGTTCTGTTGCTCTCCTTGTGGAGTTCCTGTCCTCTCCAGCTCTTGCTATTTCCCAAATTCACCTAACATATTAAAGCTAAAGCCCAGCCAGTTGGTAAGGCACAGGAGCTTATCTCATTGACAAAACTGTAAAGAACAATTAAAACAGCAGTGATTGGCTCAGATCCTACACTGAAGAAAATGCAGACTAGTGTTTGTAAATTCAACATTTCACAATTCATGTTTTAAGAGTATAATTATACTTTTTATTTGTTTGTTTGTTTGTTTATTATTTTTATACAGTATTCTGCTTGCATGTGTGCCTGCATGCCAGAATAGATCATCAGATCTCATTATAGGTGGTTGTGAGCCACCATGTGGTTTGCTGGGAATTGAACTTAGTACCTTAGGAAGTATAACCAGGGCTCTTAATCTTTGAGACAGTCTTGATGAGACCCGATAGGCTAGGGTCAGATAGAAAGGGAGGAAGAAACTCCCCTATCAGTGGACTGGGGAAGGGGCATGGGAGGAGATGAGGGAGGGAGGAAAGGTAGGATTGGGAGGGGACGAGGGTGAGGGCTACAGCTTGGATTCAAAGTGAATAAATTTAATAAATTTAAAAATTTTATTTAAAAAAATAGTATAATTATAATAAACAGCTCCCAGATTAGGCATTCTGCTTTAAGCCACTACTTCTCATATGAATCCACCCCAGAAAAGTTTAAAGTCACACCCACCCAAAATCACTGAATATTCTTTTAGTGAGAATAAATTTGATTCCTAAGATCCACATAGTGGCTTAAAAACATCTGTTGTTCCAGTTCCATGGATCCAATAACCTTTGCCTCTGAGGCACTGAGAACAAACATGTATAGACACACTTTCTAGTAAAAGTGCCCGTAGATATAAAAAAAAAAGAATGTTTAGCTTGTTAAAATTATGATCTACCTTAACACAACCACTGACTACAAAAAGTATCAGCATGCAGTGAGTGTAAACCTATCTAAATGAAATACATGGAAGATCAAGCACTATGAACTAGAAAAAAAAAAACTGCTGGAGAAGAGTCTTGGAAGGAAAGCCTTCTCTATTTCCTGTCTGTACAATGACCAAAGGCTCTGGAATGATACATTTGCTGGTGTTTCTCTGTGTCATTTTACCACAATCCAATGATTAACAGACTACTTATTTTGCAGACTTCTGCATGATGACTGATTATAAAGACTATGACATGAACATGAGTTCAGAAAATTTGAAAAATATAGTCTAGGTTGTGCTAAATTGTGATAGCATACATTTCTTGGAGGCAGGATAGAATATGTCATGAGTGTGGGTATTTTCTCATTGTTTTGGCAAGAAACTTGACAGAAACAACTTCAGGAAAGAGTTATTTTCCACAAACACTTCAATGATTTCAGCCCATGATCTTTGCTAAAATGATTGTCTTTTAGATTACGCAGAACATTATGCCAGCAGGTGTAAACGTGGAGCTCAATTTACCAGCCTGTTTCTAAAAATAAGTGTGTAGATATGAAGCAGACAAAATAGGAGTAGGACAGTATTTTTTCCAGAATACCATAGTAGAAAAAGAAATCATCTATTACCTGTGTCCTCTGAATAGTTCGTGTCTCTGAATTCAATTCTCCATTTCTTTTTTTTCTTTTTTTTTTGCTTTATAACTTGTTTTTCTTTTTTTTTTATTTTATTTTATTTTTCTTTTTAGTTACATTTTGTTAACTCTGTGTCCCAGCTGTATCCCGCTCCCTCATTCCCTCCCCAACCCCACACTCCCTCCCTGGTCTCCTCCCTGCCCCTTTCCAAGTCCCCTGATAGGGGAGGACCTCCTCCCCTTTCATCTGTCCCTGTTTTATCAGGTATCTTCAGGGCTGGCTGCAAAGTCCTCCTCTGTGGCCTAACAGACTGCTCCTCCCCTGGGGTGGGGGTCAAACAGCCTGCCCTTGAGATCCTATTAGAAATAGTCCGTGTTCCCCTTACTTTGGAAAACTACTTGGTTACTGAGCTACCACAGGCCACATCCGAGCAGAAGTTCTAGGTTATATCCATAGATGGTCCTTGGTTGAGTGTCAGTCTCAGAAAAGACCCTGTGCCCAGATATATTTGGTCCTTGTGGAGCTCCTATCCTTTCCATATCATACTAACTTCCCTTCTTTCATATGATTCCCTGCACTCTGCCGAGGGTTTGGTTATGAGTCTTAGTGTCTGCTTTGAAACACTGCTAGGTAGAGTCTTTCAGATGCCTTTTGTGATAGACTCCTGTCATAAGTTCAATGCACATCCCATTTGTCTTTCTAAATGAGGATTAATCACCTTCGCCTGTGTCCACTTTCTTGATTATCTTCTTTAGGTGTGTAGATTTCATTATGTTTATCATGTCTTGTAGGTCTCCATTTCTCAGCAATGTCATCAAGTTATTAATCTAGTCGACAGGTGAAACCCTTCTTCTTCGGATGGTCTTAAGAAGAGCATACCAAGAGGTGTGGCTGACTGATACCTGAGTAATTTTTCAGTCTAGTCAAGTGACCAATCAAAATTAACCTTTACATCATGCATCAGTTTCTACAAGGGTAGCACTTCTGAATTTTCCAGCAAAGACTGATAGAGCCTCTTCAAAATGCATCCTAACAATTACTTTTTAAATTTTCCTCTGGTGGTAATGTAAAATCCAGTTATGCTGATAAACCCATATATGTGTACATGTAATGTACATGTAATGATAACTATTGGAAAGATATACTATCTAAAAGCACTGATAGAAAAATATTTAAAACAGGACTTCAAGGTGGGTATAAAAAGGACTAAATTGAGAGGTAAGTGCTTCCATGGTTAAAAAAAAAATCAATTCCCACAAAATGTCCTTAGTGAGACTGTGTGCACTTTTCCCCAGGCAACTCAAATGTCAAGACTACCTGTTGGGGAGGAAGATTCTCTTGCCCTTGGGTTAAAGGCTCGGACTTCTAAGATTTCACAGCAGGACAATGCACTGTTAGCTTCTACTAGCTTTTCTGTAAGATAACCTGTTTGATGTCTGTCTCAAGCTAACAGCTGCCTAGGTTACTTCATAGAAATGTGAACATCATCTTTGTCATAAATACTGGCTTTTCTACCTGACTTTAGATAGCCGATGGATGACTAAACTAAAGAAGGTTTGGCATCTGTGCCTTCATATTCTCTCTGCCCCCTTTGTTTTCCTAACCCATGGGACAGCGTCTATTCATCTTTGCATGGGGACACACAGACTCTTTAGAAAATGCTTTATCCTGCACTAATGACTATTTGAGGTGATGTTTCTTCTGCACTGCCCTTGTGCATCTCAGCAGCTCAAGCACTTAAGATTGCTCATTCCTCTCTTTTGTTTTTAATTTATTTTTATAACTTATCCACGTTGCATCCTGATTATAGACCCCTCCCTCATCTACTCTCAGTCCTACTCAGCCTCCCTCATCCCCCTGCCCCTCCCCTAGTTTTAGTTAGAACACAATCCAATCCTATTTTGTACGTAGTTTGGCCTCGTGGCTTATTTTTCTATTGTGTTTTATGGAAAATTTGTTTTAAGCATTAAAGCACACCTTTAACAGATTTTTTAAGATTTCAAAGTATATTTGTATTTTGTCCCTTCTGCTGATTTTTACCTGTCTCAGTAGTGCAGGAACAAAGACAACAGGAAACAGCACATGCTCTTTTTCCATGTGATGTTTGTGTTTTTAAAATGTGTATTTATTTATGCATTTGTATTTTTATTATGTATTTGTATTTTGAACCCAATAAATTCTATTAGTGTTGTCTTAAAAAAGAAAATATTTAAAATAATGATAATAAAAGATGTATTTTTGAATTGGATGTTGTACCTGCCTGTATGACCGGGTACCATGTACTTTCAACACCCACTAAGGAAGTTGTCAGATCCCTTAGGATTGAAGTGAAAGATGGTTGTGAGCCACTAGGTGGGTACTGGGAATTGGAATCAGTTCCTTTGGAAGAACAGTACATGCTCTTAACCACTGAATCATCTCTAGACACCCCCCCCACGATACTTTAGAAATCAAACTGGTGCTTTTCCAGAAAATTAGGAATAGTGCTATCTCAAGATCCAGCTATATCACTTCTGGGCATATATACGAAAGGTGCTCAACCGTACAACAAGGATATTTGCTCAGCTATGGTCATAGCTGCTTTATTCGTAATAGCCAGAATCTGGAAACAAACTAGATGTCTCTCAACTGAGAAATGGCTAAAAAAAAAATTGTGGTACAGTTACACAATGAAATATTACCCGGCAATTAAAACCAGGAAATCATGAAACTTGCAGGCAAATGATAGGAACTAGAAAAGATGATCTTGAGTAGGGTAACCCAGAAGCAGAAAAACACACGGTATATACTCACTTTTAAGTGGATATTAGCTATGTAATACAGGATAAACATACTAAAATCTATAGTCCTAAAGAAGCTAAGTAATAAGAAGAATGCTAGGGAAGAGGCTTAATCCTCATTCAGAAGGGCAAACAGGATAGACATCAGAAGTAGAAGAGAGAGAACAGGACAGGAGCCTTCCACAGGGTCGTCTGAGAGACTCTACCCATCAGGGTAGCAAAGCAGATGCTGAGACTCATAGCAAAACTTTGGGCAGTGTGCAGGGAATCTCATGGAAGGAGGAGGAGATAGAAAGACCAGGCAGGGACAGGAGCTTCACAAGGAGATCAACAGAGCCAAAAAATCTGGCTTAGGTGGTCCTGCAGGGACTGCTGAATCATGCATGGAGAGGAAGTAGACCCCCTGCTCAGATGTAGCCCATGGGCAGCTCAGTCTCCATAAGGGTTCCCCAGTAAGTGGAGCATGGGCAGTCACTGGCATGAACGTGGTTGCCTGCACTTCCATCAACTCCCCCTGGAGAGGTGGTCTTACTAGGACAAAGAGAAAGAGGATCCAGACAGTCCTGATGAGACTTGATAGGCTAAGATCAGAGAATAAGGAAGAGGAACTCTCCTATCAGTGGACTAGGGAAGGAAACTTGGGGGAAAGAGGGAGGAAGGGTGGGACTCAGAGTAGATACCGGAGGAGGCTACAGCAGGGATACAAAGTAAGTAAATTGTAATAAATAATAATAATTACTATTAATAAACAATAATAATAAAAAAATAAAAAAGAGAGAGGGACATGGGTAAGGAAAATAAAAGTTTTTACTAATATTAAATTCTGAAATGACTTTAAATGATGCTATCAAGTCCTGAACTATTTTCGCCAATGTTAAATTTCAAGATTGGTACAATCATGTATCAGCCAGTCATCTTTCTTCTGGTATAAGGTAAAGAAGCCTGATAAAGCCATCTTAGCAATGAGGAGTAGGTGACATTGATTCAAAAATCTCATGTTTCAGGTCACTGTTGCGGGGTTTTATTGTTGGAGGCCTGTGAGGGGCAAAGAATCAACAAGAAAATGATGAAAAAAAAAAAGAAGAAGAAGAAGAAGAAAATGGCGGCAGAGCAAGGATGCTCACATTTAACTGGGGACTAAAAGGAATATAGGCAGAAATCTCAATGCCACCTTCAAAGAGCACTTACTAATAGCATCAATTCTTGCCACTAGGCTTTACCTCCCAAAGGATCTGTTAGTTCAAATAGCTGGAAACCAACTGTGCCCCAAGTAAGTTTTGTGAATCACATGAAGATCAGAGCATAATGAAATGCACAGGGTGACTGATTCTTCTCTAATGTATAAGAATCTGAAGCTTTAGGTTGTTTTGGTATCTTAAATATCTGCCACACAGAACTACGATTATTTTGCTTGCTTAAGTAATTGATTATGATTTTTTTCCTGTAATAAAATATAATTATTTATTGGAAAAAAAAGATTTACCTTAATAATCCCCAATAAAACTCTTACTTTAGCTTAAAAACTGCCATCATTTAATTCAACAGTCATATTTTCTAAAATATTTTTAATCATCTCAAACATCACTTTGTAACTTAGGCAAGAACTAGAAAGCATGATGTTCATGGCATGGAGACATTATTAATGATTTATTTAAAACAAATGAATAAACACTTAGTAACAAAATTTTAACAGGAATAAATTTTTGGCTGTCTTTCTCACAACAAAATAGTAAATTAAATCAAGCCATAAGCACATTCTTTGTCAAAGGTCTGTTACTTTATATATCCTTATCTGTGAATTCCTTGTTCTTTACATCTAATATACTTTCCTCTATTGTCTGGACACTTTATAGTGATATGATTTAGTTTACTATATATTCTTGCTTGTTTTGGACTCTGTTCTCTTAAACAGTGTGTTTCTTTGGGGTTCTGTCATTTTTTTCCTTAGGCATCTTTCATTTCAGTGGTGAAGGGTTTTGGTGAAGAAGATAGTATTTTGTAATATAAATGTATTTTTTACTTGATATGATTTTTTGTAATATAAATGTTGATTTTTTACTTAATAATTAAAGTAAAAAATGTACAAGCTATGAGATTTTTTTTTCACCAGAGAAGAGCCTTTTATTTTATATACATTGGAAGGTAAGACAATCTATGAATTTTAAAGGAGGACATATAACAGCTCTGGTCATAACAAGCCACAAAAGAACTGAAACAATGCATTCTGACTATTAACATGGAAACTGCAAAGGTATGAAGGGTTGGCACAGAGCTGAATTCTGGTGATAGCTTTTGAAAAGATTATCTGAGACTTCAGATTCTTGTATAGTACAGGAGCGCATGAGTACAGAGTTTCAACAGTTCAGTGAAATGTAAAATTTATTTCTTAGGAAAGAAAGACCACTGACGTTACCAGCTTAGATACTGAATTCTGGAATATTTAATGAAGCATTTTTATCTACATTGAAGTGAGATACACTGAACATACATAACTTTGGAAAAAATATTTAACAATGTTGTTATTTTTTTAGTGAAGATTGCCATGCCTACAATTCTCGCTTCTTCTCCTCTACCCATTATAGATTTTTGTTGGTCCACCAGTGTAAGAATGTCCATGACTCTATGACTCACATATAAGATATAATGTAAAATAGCCTCTCAATACTGAAATATAATTATTATGAAATAGGAGATGACATAGATTTTAAAGAAGCATTTGATGAAAAGTTATCATTACATTTAAATGTGTAAAATATTCACTTAAAATAACTATATTATTATTAAGGAATATTTTCTTCCAAACTATATCTGTTTAATATGTCTGTAGACTGTCTTTCCCATGGCATCTATCAGGTCTCCACTTCAGTAGGGTTCTGTGCACCTGTCTGATATTTAAGTGTTAAACCTGATTTCAGGAGAGTGGTCCCTAAGGTCTCCTCTATTTTCTTATCATCTAAAAGCCAGTTAAATGTAGATTCAATCAGCTATCTTCCCTGGATGAATGCTGACAACTACAGAAACTCTGTAAGTGTGCTGCAAGCCAGGCCTACCTATTGGTTATCACACATGTCTGTTGTAAAAACATCAGTGAGATGGAAAGAAGATATAGGAGAAAGCATACCTGAGCTGGGTCACAGATACGTATAATTCAGCAACACTTGTATCTCTATATGACACTGATCAAGATACACAGGGAAAGACAGACATACAGACAGACACACTCACATACATGCACATACACGCACACGCACAGTCACAAGGGGTTTGTAAAAGAAAATAATCCGAATTTTTATCTGCTATAGAATATTTTCCAGTTGTTTCAAATTGATAAATATCTACGATATGAATCTTGATGATTGTCAGTTCCTACAGTAAAAAAAAAAAAAAAAAAGCAAAATATTTATTAGGATCATTCAATCTCACACATTTAATATTCTTTTACAGATAATTTTCAGTATCTTGAAGTCCTTATTTAACATATATGTATATAGCTTTTCACAAATTCAACTTACAAGTGTATTTCAAAAATTAAGTCTTTGCCCTACCCACTGTTGTTCTTTTGAATTTTCCCTTCTTTCATTAAGTCATTTTTTTTTTTACCCTGTACTACTGGGTTCATTTACTAAACATATTATAATCTCTTCTAATTGTAATAGATAGTAGCAATCCTTAAATTCTGTATTAAAACACCCCCCAAAATTGCCCTTATGTTAAGGAATGCTAGCTTGAACCTCATGTGTGTTCACAGAGGCCCATCAAAATGCATGAGTTTAACATTTTAGATCAAAACAATCATCTTTCCTAGGGTATTACATACAAGCTCAAGGAGTAGATAGCATTTTGACTAGTTTTTTTTAATTAAATTTTTATTTTTTATATTAATTACAGTTTATTCACTTTGTATCCCAGCTATAGTCCCCTCCCTTCTCCTTCCTGAACCCACCCTCCCTCCCTCATCTCCTCCTATGCCCCTTTCCAAGTCCACGAATAGGGGAGGTCCTCCTCCTCTTCCATCTGACCCTAGTCTATCTGGTCTCATCAGATTGATTAGGCTGCATTGTCCTCCTCTGTGGCCTGGCAAGGCTGCTCCCCAATCCAGGGAAAAAAGTCAAAGAGCTAACCACTGAGTTCATGTCAGAGACAGTCCCTGTTCCCCTTACTAGGAAGCCTATAAAATCCTGGAATCATTTGTGCTTTTGTTACTTTCTCAGCAAAAAGAGAAGTGTTCAGTCAACATAAATATAGATTTAAAAAAAAGGAAAGCATAAATATAAGCAAAAATAATACAGAAAAAGCAAGCACCAGGACAAGTGACAAGAAACAAAAGGGGCTAGTTTTAAAGGAATACCAAATAAATAAAGAAATCTATCAAAATATCCTCAGGCATGGTGAGGTGTTGGACAATTTTGATCCCAGCAGTCAAGAAGCAGAGGCAAGTAGATTTTTGTGAGTTCAAAGCCACACTGCTCTCCTTAGTGAGTTTAGGGCGGTCAGAGATACTTTCCTCAAAAAGGTCAGCTAAATAGAGGTTAGGTACAATGAATATAAGGTCTGATAACAGATATTCTTTATTTCTAATATGCTAATGCTTTTCATGAAATTGTCTTAAGTATGTAAAGATTCTGGTTCTAGGATACATGTAAGTCGGGTCTCCTTTAACACACCTAATGGTGAAAATTAGGTAATGGTTAACTCTTGGGATATAACTTCTAAATATGACTCTTATTTAGAATTCTTAATAACTAAAAATGACTCTCTGAGTTGCCATGATATGGTCTGCCTCTTGATTCTGGTGCTGTGGCAGTATATGAAAGGTGATAGAAAAATGCAACAAACAGCCAGAAATACTGAAAGTCAACTCAGGTATCTATTCCTTTGTAATTAGTAATCAGGGGCCTTTCAGAAGAGAGAGGCTCATCAAATTCATTGAATAACTAAATAATAGTTATGCTTATGACAATAATTTTAAATAAAAACGAAAACATTATTGTATAATCACATGCACTATCTTATATTTATCATTCCTATGTATATAATGATACATGGTCCCATTTGATCAGATTACTTTTTTTTTCAATTTTTACACCAAGGCAGCATCTATCTTTAAAGCTGAAATGCATTTTTTTTTCTATAGAAAATAGTTGGATTTTGTTTTTTGAGTCGATTGGTCAGCCTGTGGCTTTTGATTAGAGAATTGAGACCCTTATTAGTTAAAGTTATTACTGAAATGTCTGTGTGATTTGCAGGCCGAGTGTTGCTACCTTTCAGTGTTGTTGATTATGTACTTGGTGGTACCTTGTGATTTGATAATAATGTCTTCATGTTTCTTTCCAAAAAATGTAGACTTTGGGGATATTTTTAAAAAATATATATAGATGATTAGTAATGAGGAAGTTACATTCCTCCTTTTGAATTTTTACGCTTTATATGTTTTATTCAGTATCTGTAATAAGACTAGTTAATCTAACAAGATAAAGGGAAAGAAAGCCAGTTACTATTTGAAATTTATTTTTATAAATCTGCTATTTAAATTCATACCTTTGACAGCATACCTTGCTTTATTTGCTTCTCTATTTATAATTCTATTGAGACTCTTGTGACATCTGAAAGAAAAAGCTAAATGTTATTTGTAATCTTTAAGTCACTTAAGAGTCCTAGCTAAATGGTATAGCGTGTGCTTTACGAACACAGGGTCTTCAGTTCTCAGAACCAAACGTGTTTTCCCAGTGTTCAGAAAATGATTCTCAACATACAGAACCTAAAACTCACCTCTCCTTGTGCCAGTTAGAGAAATTGCAATTGAGCAATAATAAAATTAAATAGAAACAGAATAAAATATACCGTGCCTCCAAGTCCACAGGACCCAGCATCTCAGAGTTAAGCTCAAATGGGAAGCCTGAGTGAAATGTGTGCACAGCCAAGCTAGAAGCCAAAGCACATCAAAGCAAACCTAGGGCCATGTGCAGGAATAATCATTTTCATTTATGTTTGCGCACTTATGAATCTACGCGTCATGGATTTATTTAGTGTATGTCTGTCTGGGTGCACACATATACATGCCATAAAGCTTTTGCGTAGATCACAGGACAACTTGTTGCACATGCAGGCTTTGAAATTTAACTAAGGTCATCGCGCTGCCCCGCAAAGACCTCTACTCACTGAGCAAACGTATGTCTGTTCAGGAACAATCATTTCCTAAAAAGTAATTTACATGCAGATTTCAAATAAATATATATAAATAAATACACAAGAAATGTCTAAAACTTTGCATGCATTTTATAAAGTTTGTAAATGACGTCTCATAAAAATAAGAACATGAGAAACTTTTGAAATTTATTTCTAATTTTGTTTTCTCTCTCTTTTACTGTGTGTGTGTGTGTGTGTGTGTGTGTGTGTGTGTGTGTGTATGTCTGTGTGATACATATGCATGGAGAGGGATGGGTTGTGCTCAACAGGACATGCATTTATGCAGAAAGCTTACTTACACTATTTTTTTCCTCTCTTTTCTGCTACATATATATAGCAGCTAGCTTGGCTGAGAGTGAAATTGGCGGATGTCCTGAAGGAGCTGCTGCAGGGGGCAGGAGAGCTTTCGGGAGATGGTCCACCATTTTGCTCAGCCTCTGTGGGTGTACCTAGGCAAGGCACAAGCACAGGGCTTTGTCTCCAGAGTGCTTCTTGCTGCTTCTGTGCCTTCTCATGTTTGTTACTGCCATAGTCCTCATGTATCTGGCATGGTGTCATTTGGCATGAGGAGACCCTCACTGCCCATAGTCTGGTGTGAGTGTTCCCTGGAGGACAGCCCACTCATTTGGGCAATTTTTCTGCAGATTGTTATGAGGATGAACTTTCATAAAATAATATCGCTTAGATGAACTAAAGATTTTGAACGCCTGATTTTATTTAAATAGTTTTAGAAAGTTAGATTAAGATGTTTTGCTGTGATGTAAAAAAACCTTGAAAATTTTGAAGTTCAGGAAAGCACACTGCTTTTTGGAATTTTGTTTTTTTTATTTTTTTATTATTTATTACAATTTCTTTACTTTGTATCCAGGCTGTGGCCCCCTCCTTAGTCTCCTCCCAATCCCTCCCTCCCGCCCATGCCCCTCCCCTAGTCCACTGATAGGGGAGGTCCTCCTCCCCTTCTATCTCACCCTAGACTATCAGATCTCATCAGGACTGGCAGCATTGTCTTTCTCTGTGGCATGGCAAGGGCCAGCCTCTGAGTTCATGTCAGAGACAGCCCCTGCTCCCTTTACTAGGGAAGCCTTTGGAGACTGAGTCTATGGGCTACATCTGACCAGGGGTTTTAGGTCCTCTTGAGCTAGGGACTTCTTGAGAAGTGAGGAGTAAGAAGAAGAGTCTAAATTAGCACTGGCATACATAGCTCTTTCTGAAGATGAGCTGATGATAAAAGTGGTAATTAATTTCTTGTACCTATTTTGACCTTAGCTTCCTGATATGATTTAAGAGAAAATGATAATGAGTAGATATATACCATGAGAATTTAAAGTAGAATAGATATATATGTTAACACATTGTGATTTTTGTACTGCTTGAAAAAAATTTTTTTTCTGGGCTATATAAACCATGAGGGAAAAAATGTGGTTGGTGCTTCCTCATTTGAATTTGCTCCACCTACCCAATATGTATGTGTATGTGTGTGCATGTAAAATGGTTGAATGGTTGGAGCTTGCTCATTAGCTTTGCTCCATCCACCCAATACCTGTGTATGTATATATGTATGTACGTATGTATGCATATACGTATGTATATAAGCATGTGTATGTGTGTGTGTATTTGTGTGTGTGTTGTGTTGTGTTTGTATGGTCTTTCTTCTCCTCTCCTTTTCTCTAGTTGTTTGCTACTATCAGGAGCAGCCCCATTGGTTACGATCAGTTCCAGCCTGGAGATTCAACTTTTTACACTCAGGAAAAAACAAAAACAAGTCTGCTGGGTGGTCAGTCACTAGTTACAAGCAGTACTGGCTCACAGTTGCCATTTACACAGTACTGGCCCCCAGTCACCAACTATCCACCTCCTCAGTTCACCCTGTGGTGCGGCAGCTGGCCTTCAACACACGGGATCACCCTGTCTAGCCCCATTCCCCTGTCCTCCCTTTTTTTTATTTTATATTATTTACAATGCCAGACTTCTAGGTGGCTTCCCTGGGATCTCAACTTGTGTCCTTGCCTTCGTAGGGGAGCACAGTTTAGCACTGGAGTCTCCTCTTCAATCCTTCTATTTCTGTCCTTTATCAGCATTCACTGAGGCCTTAACTACAACAGAACTGTAAAACTCAAAGGATAACTAACCATTTCCAGGCAGTTTTCCAGGCCACTCGTGGAGGAAGATGCCGTCAGGTTTTCTCTCAGAAGAAGCTCTCTTCTAGGTCCTGGGATGCTATCAAAACCGTCAGCAGATGAGCACCCACCGAAAGGCTGCATGCTTTGAGCATTTATGTCAGAGCTGCTGCACTGGATCTGCATGTGAAGCTGTGTGTTGCTCTTTTCTGAGTTACTCCTAAGAAGATTGTAAAGCATAAAGTCTAAAGCTGCCATTCTCCCCGATAGCATGTTAAGCTACTTGCAAATTATCAATGCTGCCACAAAATTAAATGAAATTCCCATGGAAATGGCATGTTAACAATGAAGATGTTTCTGAGTATATCAAATGCATACACTAGTGGGTACAATTTTTTTCCAAAGATGGTTCCTGTCATTCTAGAGATATTTCAAACATGAAGTTATTTCTGATATGCAGCCTGAGAGAAAAGACTCCTGTTTTCTGACAGGGTATACTTATATTGTTATTCATGATGTTTTTGAAATATTTAATACAACATATAAAGATTAAATGAAATACTAGAAGTCCACTGTCTCATTTAGAAGGATTTCTTGCTCAAATGTATACACTTGATAAACTGAAGTGAAATATCTAAGAAAATGTGGATTTAATTTTTGTAGAACTCTGTCCTCTGGACAAGATACAGCCTTGCCATATTAAACTCTTAGTGATTGTAATTATCTATACCAGAACCATCAAAATACTTAGTCCATCATTTTCAGACGGAGTTGTGGCCACATGACTTCTTACTTCTCCATGAGGACAGACAGACGGTTAGTTCTCACACAGATTGAATCTTCTTGTGTGGTTGCTTTAGTTGCCTGTAAGTTACCCTGGTTCAACTCACTGGTTCACAAAACTAGGGTGAGTAGAATGCTCTTCTGTGCGTCATCAGGGCAGGAAGACAATGTTCACAGCTTCCAAGCAAGGATTCCCGCAACATTCACAGACAAGTTAACAGATTTTCACAAATATCATCTTTGAAATACATTTGAAAAGATTTGCCTTCTCCTATTTATTCCTCATGTGTTATTTGGGTGACATTAAACAATTGACACTGGGGAATAAGTCATAACAGCTTTTGGGGACAATACGATAGTTGGGATAAAGGAACCAAAGTAGTTTATGACACAGTGACATTGTTTCATCGTTACCAAGGCAGCAAGAGTGGGGCTTGCCAATATATCTTCCACAGATCCCACGCTGAATAATTTTTACCTATTTTGTGGTTTAGGCTTTCTTCCTTTCTTTTTTTAAGATAACTTTTGTAACTCCCTCCCTTCTCTCCTCCTGGTCCCACCTTTCCTCCCTGTTTCCCCTATCCCTCACTCCTACTCCTCAAAGAAGGGGCGCCCCACCCATCCCCAGCATATTAAAGTTGCATCAGTACTGAGTGCATCCTTTTCTCCAGTTTCCTGAAAGTGATCAAAAATCAGGCAACAGAGTCTTGTCAGAGTCAGCTCCCATTCTCCTTATTAAGGAACCTATATGAAGACAGAGCTCCGCATGGACTGCATCTGCATAGGGGACATAGGTCCAGTCCATGCATGGTCCTTGGTTGGTGCTTCAGTCTCCACAGCTCACCTTCCCCAGCCCTGGTTAGTTGGCTCTGTTGATTAACGATACTCTGTTATGCTTGCAGAGGGGAGCCTCGCGTAATTGAGTTGATCTACCCAGCAGCTGATAAAAACAGATGCAGAGACCTGCAACCAATCAGTGGGGGGACTGCAGAGAGACTTGTAGAAGAGAAGGATAGAAGGACCCAGAGGGGACAGGAGCTCTACAAGAAAGTCTGGGCTTTCTTTTGACCCACTTTAATCTTTCCTTGTAGTACAATATGCCTAGATACAGAGCACAAAGGAAGGATAGTTAGTCTTCTAGCTCCCTCTAGTGGTACAAACGATCATAGCAAAGAAAAAGTTATTTACCAACTGCCAGACCATGTCTATAGTAGACATACCCTTGGTATTGAGCTACACTACATGAAGCACAATTTAATCTTCAATATTTATATTTACATATTAAAATTATTAAAATAAGTTTTATGTCAATGTTTCAAAAATCCACAGATGAAAATATATTCTTTCTGACTAAGTTTATTGAAATATAACATATACTAAAAGAAGGAAATATTATAATCTGGAATAGGTGATTATTTAAAATCAAGGCAATATATTAATTTCCCAAATTATATTAACCAATTAACATTCAGCTTATAGGAATTTCACAGAGAGTATTTTGGTAACAATTACGATTTAAAGACAAATTACTGAACTTGCTATGCTTTCAACATATACGTGTCTTACTTACTTGTTTAGGTGGGACTGAAATGATTTTCTAATGCTTAATTCTTCGAAATAGAGGTACTTATAGCGTTCCAGTTCCAATGCACGTAATGCTCTGTTGACTTTCAACTTAGAAAGTGTAGATTTAAGGCGTCTAATTTTGATTTCCATTTCATTTATTGTTGAAGGTGAATAGCTATTCCTTAAGAATTCTGAGTATGGCTTACTTGTTGCTTCTGCCTGAAACATTAAGTTCAGCAAACAGTGAGTTCAGCAAACAGTATAAACATCGAAAGTGGGAGAAGACAGGAACATGGCAGGAACCTTCCACAGAGGGCCTCTAAAAGAGTCTAGGCAGCAGGGTATTTAAGCAGATGCTGAGACTCATAGGCAAACTTTGGGCAGAGTGAAGGAAACCTAATGGAAGAAGAGGGATATTGAAAGACCTAGAGAGGACAGAAATTCCACAAGGAGACCAACAGAGCCAAAAATTCTTGGCCCAGGGCAGCCTACAGAGACTGATGCTCCAACCAAGGACCATGCATGGAGAGGACCTAGACTTTCTCCTCAGATGTAGCCCATAGGCAGTTCAGTCTCAATGTGAGTTCTCTAATAAGGGGGGCAGGGCCTGTCTCTTTTTTAATTTATTATTTTATTCATTACAGTTTATTCACTTTGTGTCCTAGCTGTAACCCCCTCCCTTGTCTCCTCCCAATCCCAGCCTCCCTCCTTCTTCTCCTCCCATACCCCTCCTGCAGTCCACTGATAAAGGATGTCCTCCTCCCCCTTCCATTTGACCACATCCTATCAGGTCTCATCAGGACTGTCTGCATTGTCTTACTCTGTGGCCTGGTAAGGCTGTTCCCCCGACCCCCAGAGGGAGGTGATCAAAGAGCCAGCCACTGAGATCATTTCAGAGATAGGCCCTGTTCCCCTTACTAGGAAACCCACTTGGATACTCAGCTGCCATGGGCTACAGCTATGCAGTAGTTCTTGGTCAGCTCCATGAATGGTCCTTGGTTGGAGTATCAGTCTCAGAAATGACCTCTGGGCCCAGATATTTTGGTTCTGTTGCTCTCCTTGTGGAGTTTCTATCTCTTCCAGGACTTTCTATCTCCCTCTTCTTTCATAAGATTCCCTGCACTCTGCCCAAAGTTTGGCTATGAGTCTCAGCATCTACTTTAATACCCTGCTGCATAGAGTCTTTCACAGAACCTCTATGGTAGGCTCCTGTCCTGTTTCCTGTTTTCTCCCTATCCGATGTCTATCCTATTTGCCTTCCTGAATGAGGACTGAGCATCTTACCTGGAGTCCTCCTGTTTGCTTAGCTTCTTTACATGCAGACTTTAGTATGATTATCCTATATGATATGTCTAATATCCACTTATAAGTGAGTGTATATCATGTGTGTCCTTCTGCTTCTGGGATACCACACTCAGGAGGATCTTTTCTAGTTCCCACTATTTGCCTGCTTCTTAACTTAAAATGGAATAACAAGAAAACCAGAATAGCTAAAACAATCCTCTACAATAAAAGATCTTCTGGAGGTATCTCTATCCCTGATCTCAAGTTGGACTATAGAGCAACATTAATAAACTGATACTCTGTTAAACTTGCAGACAGGAGCCTAACAGAATTGTCATCTGAGATGCACCAGCCAGCAGCACCTCAAAACAGATGCTGAGACTCACAGCCAAACATTGGGTGATGTGTAGGGTGTCCTGGGGAAAAGTGGGAAGAAAGAGAAAAAGACCTGGAGGTGACAGGAGCTCTACAAGAAGACCAATAGAGCCAACTAACTGTGGCCCAGAGGTGTTTGCTGAGATGGAAGCATTAACCAAGGACCAGGCATAAACTGGACCTAGGCCCCTTACAAAGATGTAGCAGATGGGCAGCTTAGGCCTCATGTGGGTCCTATAGTAAGGAAAGTGGGGACTGTATCAGACAGGGACTCACTTGCCAATTTTTGATCACCTCCTCTTGGGTGGGGTGGGGGGGACTGCCTTGCCAGGTCACAGGGAAAGAAAACATGCTCAATCCTGATGCAGTTTGATGAACTGGGCTAGATGGAAAAAAGGAATTCCCCTTTTCTGAGGAAAAGGGGAGGGGGAGAGAAAGGAGAGAAAGAGGGGGTGGGATTGGGAAGGGAAGAGAGATGGGGCTTCAACAAGGATGTAAAATGAATAAAAGTACTAAAATAATTGAAAACAACAATGAGGGTGTTTGATGACTCTCACTTTAAGTAGTGGGTCAGGGAAAATTCCAATATGTAGTAAGAGATTCTAGAATACCAAGTATTCTTGTATAAGATCTTAGCATGAGGGCTTGAGAGGTGACTCAGCATTTAATGATCCTAGTGGTCATTATTGACTTGAAATAACTTTAATTTTTAAGTGGGAGGACTATAATACATTATGACTGAAGTTCTGGGTATTTGGGTTTTAAAGCTTTTGTTTTTTAAATTTTCATTAGATAAGAAGACAGAATGGTCTCAGTGGCTGGCTCTTTGATCGCCTTCCCTTAAGGGTCGGGGCAGTCTTACCAGACCACAAAGGAAGACAATGTAGCCACTGCTGATGAGACCTGATAATCGAGGGTCAGATGGAAGTGGAGGAGTTAGCTCCAAGTTAGCGGACTTGGAGAAGGGTGTGGAAGGAGAAAAAGGAGGGAGGGTGAGATTGGGAGGAGATGTAGGAAGGGGCTGCAACTGGGATACAAAGTGAACAGATTGTAATAAAGAATAAAAATATTCTATCCATGTAAATAAATAAATAAATAAATAAATAGGTGAGAATGAATTCAGGTGACTGCCAGCAGTAAGTTAAATAATATCTCTATTTTATAGCACTACCTAAATTCAGTGACCGTTCTGTGAGGATGATATCAGGCAAATGAAAGAGCCTAGGCTTTCAAGCAGATCTGTTTGTTCCAACTGAGCGCCATCTGATGGTTGAAGCAATGCCTAGAGAAACTACATACAGGATAGAGCAATGTTCCCAATGACTCTACACCCTACCCAGTTTTAAATCTGCCCCAAATGAAGAGAATGGAATAAAAAATGATCTTTCATTCCCAGACTCTTCTGAAAAAAAAAAGAGATTGTGAAAATTTTATTTATTTATTTATTATCTATTTATTTATTTTATGTATACAGATAAATAATTTGTCTATAAAATAAATAAATAAATCTTTTAAAAATAAAATACAGAGACAGATTGGTTTGAATACAAGATAATAACAAAAAAAAATCACATAGTAGAAGTTACTTTGTTTTAAAGAGGATCCTGTCTAAAGAAATATTAATTTACTGATGACAAACACTGTCACTGAGAAACTTCAGAAAATTATAAGGAAGATATTGGAATTACTATGGAAGAATTCTATTGTATCTTTAATTGCAATTTTGTGAAAGTAAGAAAGTTTGCTTCTACAAGATTAAGAGCTATAACATGGGGAGGAATGGGAAACATCGTGAAATTTACAGGCAAATAGATGAAACTATTGAACAAAACAAAAAGAACTCATCCTGAGTGAGATAACCCTGACACAGAAAGATGCCTATCGTATGTACTCACTTGTATGTGGACATTAACCATTCAGTACAGGATAACCATGCTACAAGCCAGACCCAAAGAAGCCAAGGAGAGACCAAGGGAAGATGCTTGAGTCTCACTCAGAATAGGAATAAAATAAACACCTGAATTAGATGGAGGGAGGGACCTAGGTGGAAGATGGGAAGGAGAAAGTAACAGGTGTGGGTGGGGAGAGCTGGGAGGGGGATGGGTTGGGGGAAGACCAGGATAGAGAGAACAAATCTATTTGGGGTGGGGGAGGGGCATCTCTAGAACACAGGATGCTCCAAAGAGTCTATGGGAGTGACCCTAGCTGAGAGTCCTAGCATGGGGGAGGGGGGACGGGAGGGGAGGCTGTGTTTAAGAAGCCTGAAGTTGCCACCTCCTGTAGTCGAGTGTGAATTCCATGGAGGGAGGGAGACAACAACCCACCCATAAACCTGTGACCCAAATTTTGTATTGCCCAAAAGAAGTGTAAGAACTACCATAGAGCAGAGATTGAGGGAACGCCAGATCAATGACTGGCCCAACTTGAGACCCACCCCACAACCCCTGTCAGTGTTAATGATAGTCTGCTAAGCTTGCAGACAGGAGCTAGTATAACTGCCTTCTGAGAGGCTTCACCCAGCAGCTGATAGAAACAGATGCAGAGACCCACAGCCAAACAATAGGCAGAGCTTGGGGTGTCTTGTGAAAGAGTGGGAGGAAGGATTGAAGGATCTAAAGGGGTCAAGGACGACACAAGAAGACCTACAGATTAAACTAATCTGGTCAGATATCAAGTCACAAGAGAATCAAAGCATACAGTTTTAATTGAAAAATGAAAACTTTTACTATGAGATCAAGTCTCTCACATTAATAAAAGTATTAATTTCTCTTATCAAAGTACTGATTTATATATTATTTCCAATTAAAAGAATTTTGGACCCAAAACTGGTTAAAGCTTACCGAACATTCCAACATGATAGCTGGAGTACTCATTCCAAATTGGCAGGTTTTAAAATCTCCATGAGAACCACATTCTCCAATTTCATGTCCACAATTTGCCATCTCAAAGGATTCCCCAATTCTGTAAATATGTAACGAATAAATGTATATTATCAATAACCACTTAAAAATTGCTAACAGTAAATATTTATAATACCATATTATATCATCCAAAAAGTGTCTGTATATCGTGTTCCTCTTATTTGTTTGTAGCAAAATTTTCCTTAAAATATTTTAATTAAGTAATTAAAATATACAAATAATATAAGAAGAGTTAGTGTATTATATGTAGCAGTTAAATGACAGGTTCACAGCAGTATGTACATATAAAACATTAAGTCATTATCATCTGTCACCAGAGGTTAGCTCAAAGTATGAAAATGAAAACTAAAACCACACGTGTTCATTATGAAATACAAATATATATGCAGTTTTTTACT
The DNA here is from genome assembly GCF_907164565.1 of Psammomys obesus. Lineage (NCBI taxonomy): Eukaryota > Metazoa > Chordata > Mammalia > Rodentia > Muridae > Psammomys > Psammomys obesus. The sequence continues at coordinate 23,977,867 of NW_026585504.1, read as the reverse complement.
ATTATACTTATGTCATGACAGTTAATTTTTATTGTTGATTTTTATTTTGTTTTGTTTTTGTTTTGTGAGACAGGGTTTCTCTGCATACCCTTAGCTGTCCCATATTAGCTTTGTAGACCAGGCTGGCCTCACCAAGATTCACTCGCGTCTGCCTTCCCGAGTGCTGAGATTATAAGTGTGCACCAAGTCGCCGAGCTACACTACAGTTAATTTAAAGTAATTGAGGAGTGATGAAAACAATGGAAAATACAAGGAGAAATACAAAGAGTGTCTGTGCAAGCACGACACCCATGTTTGAAATGAATTTAATCATGACCAAGTTCTTTTGACAACAGTTACTTTATCAAACAATAAAAATTTAATTATCAAACTTTTTGAATCATCTGTAGATAGAATAAACCATTTAATCTAGGAAGATAGAATCTTTAAAGAATAGTAATGGTTAACACCTGTAAATAATACGCTAGGGATAAATATGATTAAATAAAATGTATGAAATTCTCAAAGAATAAAACTAATTTAAATGTAAAAAAAGAAAATAGGATTAAGCAGTACACACACACATAATTTAAGGAAAAGAGGTCATTAATTTGCAAGATCATGGTGGGAGAAGTTGCTACATAGGTGGAATTTGGGGGGAGGAAAGGAAAGAGAGAGTGATGTAATTATATTTAAATTTCAAAAAATAATTTTGAACATGAAAAGAAAAAATATAAAAGTGAAGAGATTTACAAACACCATAATAGTACAAGGTAAAAATAATTGTGTGTAGTTACTAGAACAGGTGTGTGTCTAGACCACATTATTGGTTACACATATAACAGACTTGTGTAACCATGGACTGTGGAGTATTCTGGAACTAGTTCTTACCAGGCAGCAATGGCAGGTCTGTAGAAGCAGCTGAATCATTCCATACTTAACTAATTTCAATTGTGTTTTTCAAGGTAGCTAATATTTTTCTTAAAATATCAATATACTGATGCATCCAAATATTTTATTTAATAACATGGCATATGGAAGTTGTTTGATATATATGTATTAAACATATATATATATGTATTAAACATATATATATATATATGTTCTTTATATTACAAAAGGAAAGATGCAGAAGAGAAATAAACATAAGCCAGATAATTGTAAGATTGTTGGAAGTGATAGAGTCTATGTATAAAAACTTTTGAATCCTGAAGACAATGAAACAAAAGTAGAATGAAAGGGTGAAAAAACATATCAAAAACAAACATTCACGGCACACAAAGTGCAGAGCAAGTTGATGCTATGTGCACAAAGCAATGCAACATTTGTCAAAGTCCTTGAAAAATACACAGCATATTTGAATATATTGCTGTTAAAAACGTTTGGTTTCATTGTTGCAACATACATCTTGCATTTTATCTTATACATGACATACATGTAATGAATACATGTGTATATATTATGAATACATGCAGCACTTTGAGGGTGAAGGGAAAGACACAATTTGAAATCAGGCTGGCCTAATATTCAAAATATTGTCTCAAAAGCAAAAGTATTGTATTTCGTTTCCGGAATACATTTTAAAATACGGTTATCTATATGTTAATAACTAAATGTAAAGTGAATCTACCCATACACATTACTACTATTAGAGCTAAATCACCAAATTTACCTGAAATATTATGATCTTACCCAGCTAGTTCTTTTTCTACTTCACGACTTTGTTTCTTCTGAGTCTCCACACTGAGTTGCATGGATTGTTTCAAGTCATCACTGAGCTCTTTGCTTAGCTCTATCATATCATCTTCACACTGTTAAAAACCATAAAATACAACTTTAAATTCTAGATGCTTACTTATCTTTCTTGAAATATTATTTCTTAAGAGTTTGTGAGGAATGTCGTTGTAAGGGCTTAATAAATATCATACACTTGATGATAAAAAGGAAAGAACACAAAATCAATAGCTTTCCTTCAAATTTCTCAAATTGAAATATATGTGTACATTGTCTATTTTGATAAGTTGCTAATATTAATTGATAAAACTGCATGATTTTGGGAATAAGCATTAATGAAAAATATTTAAAGCAAAGTTAATATTTCCTATGATGTTTACCATGACTAGTGAACAAATATCTCACAAGGAAACCACAGGTACACATTAACTCCTAGATTAAGTATAATATAAACTATTTCTCCAGTTCTTTGGAAATACTTAGCATTAAGAAGGCTTTTATCCAATCTTCATCAGTACTTTAGTTGAAAGCATTAATATTTCCCACAATTTCTCTAAGTAATCTATCACTATTTATAAAAGTAAGCATTATGCTCTTTAAAGAAATATATTCTTTGATTTTTCTGAGTTAGAATTAAGGAGAGTATTTTGTATTAAGCTGTGCTCAACAATTCATAGAAGACTCATGTCTACTCCTATTTTTGTATATGGTACCCTTACTTTATGATTCTATAGCATTTAGACTCTGTTCCTTTTGTGCTTTTGAGAAAAAAAAGAGGAAAGCAGTCACTGTTTTGTTTTTGTTTTTGTTTTTTGTTTGTTTGTTTTTTTCCTTTTAAGTTAACTGCAATGCTACCTAAGCAACCCAATGTTTGACACAGGTCTTTACTCTTTATTGGGAATGAAAGATTAAAAACAACATTAAAACTGTAAGCCAGTATACATAGATTGAAATGAGTACTTTAGCAATAAGAATTTGAGTATGTATTTAAATTTCACTCAAATGAATACTTTTTATGTAATTTCCTGAGTCAAAAGGTATTAAATTATAAATAAATAGTTCATTCTGTTAATAGTCTTTAAACTTTGTTTTTGTTCACTCATCAAATGATATAGAAAAGATTTCTTATTGTAAATTCAGTCACACACTTTAATGGGGAAACTGTTGTTATGTGTTCCTAGAGAGAGGAAAATGTATGCCTTCACATTCATCTGCAGATAGCAGTACCCAAATTATATGCATGGTAGGTGCTTTTGGAGTTGTTTACATTGTTGCTGCCTTAGACATTAATCATTCAAAAAAAGCACTCTACAGAGGCATAAGTGAACACATCTTGAACATTAAAACATTTTCTAGCAATATTTATAACTATTATGATTGCAGTAATCACCGCAGTGATAAACAAGCTTAAAATTGATATAAGTTAAATGACAAAGGAATATTGTCTTTTTTAAGTTAATGGAACTTTTTGAATATGGACGGAAGTTAGTATAGTTTGTTTATTTATGGTAAGAGTTCCTTTCTGGCGCCCTTACAACTTACACATTTATAAGTGTTTAAATGTTGATCACTCATAATTCACGGGACTCTTGGCTCTCACCACTTCGGTGGTGAGGGGGTGTGACCCCATGCTGCAGCTTGTAATGATTTGTAATAAAAAGATCCTCATGTGTTTTGCAACAAAAAAAAAAAAAAAATGGAATACAGAGCTAAAAGAGAATTCTCAACAGAGGAATATCGAATGACAGAGAAACACTTAAAGAAATGTTCAACGTCCTTAGTCATCAGGGAAATGCAAATGAAAACAACCCTGAGATTTTTACCTTACACCCATCAGAATGGCTAAGATCAAAATCACAAGTGATCCAACTAAGGACCATTCATGGATGATACTTAGAACCCCTGCTAGATGTAGCCCATGGCAGCTCAGTTTCCAAGTGGGTTCCCTAGTAAGGGGAACAGGGACTGTCTCTGACACGAACTCAGTGACTGGCTCTTTGACTGCCTCCCCTGGATGGGGGAGCATCCTTGCCAGGCCACAGAGGAGGACCATGCTCCACTTTGGATGAGACCGAATAAGCTAGGGTCAGATGGAAGGGGAGGAGGATCTCCCCTAGCAATGGACTGGAAAGGAGCATAGGAGGAGATGAGGGAGGACAGGTGGAATTGGGAGAGGAGGGTGGAGGGGGCTACAGTGAATAAACTGTAAGTAATATAAAAAATAAAAATTAAAAAAACACAAGTGACAACACATGCTGGAGAGTATGTGGAGGAAGGTGAACCCTCCTCCATTGCTGGTGGGAATGTAAACTTTTACAACCATTGTGGAAATCAATTTGGCACTTTCTCAGACAATTAGTATCAGTGCTACCTCAAGATCCAGCTATACCGCTCCTAGCCATACATCCAAAAGATGTTCAAGTACACAACAAGGACATTTGTTCAACCATGTTTTTAACAGCTCTGTTTGTAATAGCCAGAATCTGGAAACAACCTAGATGTCTCTCAATGGAGGAATTAATACAGAAATTGTGGTACATTTACACAATGGAATACTTCTCTGCAATTAAAAACATGAAATTTGCAGGCAAATGGTGGGAACTAGAAAAGATCATCCTGAGTAGGGTAATCCAGAAGCAGAAAAACACACATGGTATATACTCAGTTATTAGTGGTTATTAGACAAATAATATAGAATAAACATACTAAAATCTATACTCCTAAAGAAGCTAAACAATAAGACCCTCAAAAGATGCTCAATCCTTATTCAGAAGGGCAAACATGATATACATTAGAAGCAGTAGTACATAGGGAACAAGACAGGAACCTACCACAGAGGACCTCTGAAAGACTCTACTGATAGAGGTATTGAAGCAGAAGCTGAGACTTATAACCAAACTTTGGGCAGAATGATGCATGGAATTTTATGAAAGAAGTGGGAGATAGAAAGACCTGGAGGGGACATGAGCTCCAAAAGGAGACCAAAAGAGAAAAAAAGAACCTGAGCCTTGGGGACCCTAAAGAGAATGATACCCCAATCAAGGACCATACATGGAGAGGACCTAAAACTCCTGCTCAGATGTAGCCCATAGATTCAGTCTCCAAATGGGTTCCCTAGTTAGGGAAGCAGGGGCTATCTCTGGCATGAACTCAGTGGCAGGCTCTCTGCTCACCTCCCGCAGGGGTTGCAGTCTCACCAGGCCACAGAGGATGACATTGGAGGCAGTCTTGATGAGACCTAATAGGCTAGGGAAAGAGGGAAGGGGAGGAGGACCTCCCCATCAGTGAACTAGGGGAGGGGAATAGGGGGAGAAGAGGGATAGAGGGTGAGATTAGGAGGGGACAAAGGAGGGGCTACAATCCCCCATAAATTTATTGCAATTATAAATTGCAAAAAATGATAATTAGAAGAAGAAGAAAAAAGAGAAAGGAAAGAAAAGAGAAAATCAGCACATAGATATTGAAGAAGGCAAGCCAACAGAAACATAGAAGAGCTTCTAGAAAAAGCACAAGCATCGGAAACCCATTCATTTACACATTTAAGAGTCCCACGAAACTACTGAACTGAAATCTGTAGAATATATGGAAAGATCTCGCGTAGGCCCCCTCTAGGCCCTGTTCATGTGGAAGGAACTGGGAAGAGAAAAGAGGGAGGAGAAAGTGTATTCACATTATTTTGTATGACAAAAAGAATCTATGTTCAATAAATAGGAAAAAAATAAAACCGCCCCAAATTGTAAAATATGTTTTCTCTCATTAATAATACATAATTATCACCTTAACTTTACATGGATAGGTTAAATAAATTACTTAATTGTGTGCCAAATTGAAAACAAGAGTTATACCACAAATATGAACTTCAAAGAAAAAAATAGGACTTGAACGCACCGTCCGAGGGTAGTGTGCCATACAGGCATGACTACATCCTGTGCTTGAGGAGGGCACTACCAAGTTTCCCCTCAGGAGGAAGTCATCATTTCCCAGTCTGTGAGTTTTTTCCACACAGGAGTGCTCATGTACAAGTCTTGTATTCAGTATGTTTGATGCAGAAATGTTTTGCTCGATTTTCATGTGAAGTTCTGTATGAGATCCTTCTTGACTCACATTTGTCCTGCTGTGAACAAAGACCCAAAGGTTGAGTAGTAATTATTTTCTCTGAAAAAAGAATCCTAAATAAAATTTCTGCCACTGTGATAAAATTGGCTTTCAAGATAATCTTAACATTGAAAACTATGGCTAGCAAGGAGAGCCTGGAGAGCTGTCTCTGACAAGGACTCCATTGCATGCTTTCCATTCACTTCCTCCTTGAGAGGCTGCCTAGCCAGACCACTGCGGTAAAGAATGAGCTCAGTCTTAACATGACTTGATGTGCAGGTTAGAGTGGTTTAGGGGGTGCTCCCTTTTTCTGAGGGGTAAGGGAGGAGGGATATGGGGAGAAGGAAAATGGGAGAGGGATGGGGTTACGATTGGGATGTAAAATGAATAAAAAGAAAGAAAGAAAGAAAAGAAAACCATGTCAAATTGTAACTACTACACACAATTATATGTTCAGAGAAAAACATACATTATGGGTCTGTGAAGATGGTTCTTCAGAGAAAGTGGTTGCAGCATTTGTCATGGCAGCATAGGACCAGAGTTCAGATCTTCAAACCCATGAAAGTACCAGGGGCGGTGTATAGTCTACCTCAAACCCAGGGGCTTGAAAGGCAGAGATAGGGCATTACTAAAGCCAGCTGGCTCACAGACTAGCCAAGTAAGTGTGCTCTCACTTTGACTGAGAGACCATGTTCAATATGTAAGGAGGAGAACGACTGAGGAAGACTTCCAAAATGCAAGTCACACCTCCACGTGTATGCACATTCATGTACATGCCCATGTGCTCATACAAAAGCAAACGTGCGCGCGGGCACACACACACACACACACACGCACACACTTGCAAATGCAGAAAACAGAATATATAGACTTAGATACCTTGGGGGGAAATTTGAGACTAAAAAGCAAAACACACTGTATAAGAGACAACAACATATGAGCAGCTGGCAAACGGGTGCTGAAAGGAACCATACAGTTAATGTGGCCAGGTTAGAAATGCTTGAATTCAAAAGATGATTGTGTGACGTGATGAATACGCTGACATTCATGGTAAACCACCAAATTTACTAAATTCACTAAAACCTCACATCATACCCGTCAAATCTATACACCTACTCTCTGTAGGCAAGCAATCCCAAGCTGTAACATCCAGAAAGGGAGGAAGCCACAGTTGCTAGCTTTTGTACGTACTTGTTGCTCTCTCCAGTCCATAAAGCTTCACCACCCCTGTGAGTCTCCCGTGGGCCTGAGACATTGGTGCCATTGACATGGCTCTACTTATGTCTACAGAGTTCACTCAGGGTTTCACTTACTCAAGGCTTCCATCCTGCACTTTCAACAAGGTTTATATATATATACACAAATATTTGTGTGTGTGTATGTGTGTGTGTATAACAATAATAATCTAAAATAAGTCAATATGGGAGAGATTGGAGGGAGTAGACAATGCCCCCTTCTACCTCATTGTGGTACGTTAAGACGCCAATATTCAGCATTTTGTTGGGAGTAGACACTGCTCTATCGGTGTGCGCACTCTCCATCTGACCCAGCTTTTCCATACATGTGTCTATATGTTGTGCTTTCTTTCTTCCCAGCTGACCTAGTCAGATCTCCAGATCCAAGCCAAGCAGATCTCAGCACAATCTGTTGACTCCACTTTGTGTATGTGTTTTATTTGCATATGTTGATGGTCAATTTTAAACCTACATGGCTGTATCTAATGAGAAACATTTAGAAATATGAGGCTGAAAGTCTGGATCATCAGGTTAACTTTATGAGAATGTTAAAGTAGAAAAAGTCAACTCTAACTAAAAGAAGGAATAACATTCTATCAGTGAGTCCATTTTCATATATAACTTTCCAAAAATATATTAGCTAGGTAGCTTTCACATCCTACTAATCTCAGGCTCTTATTTCATTAAAATTAAGTATTAACAATGAATGAAGGATCTACTTGTACACTTTGTGACATTTGTTTTCACCCACCTGTTTAGTTCATGTAATAAAAAGTTTTTATTTCTTAGTTCTTCTAGATAGAATTGCTTATATTTTTCCAGTTCTCTTTTGTTTAACTCTTTAGAAGTTTTAACACTGGAGACTTGTGACTGCAAACTTTTGATTGTGTTTTCCATCTCACTTATTAATGTAGCATGGTTCTTACATAAGTCCTGATTTTTCTGAGCAGCTGTCTGTGTCTACAGAAAATGAAATTTATATTTAGAATAAATGTAATTCAAGTCATTCTAATATCTGTGATAACGTTCCTTTTAACATTTGATTCTTTCAATGTTGAGGCAATTAGTCTGACAGCAATTTTCAAATATGTGAAAAAAAAAAGCCACAACTTAAAATATTTATCATCCACGTAAGCACCATTAAATCTGAATTTTAAAAAGAAGACACACACGGTATATACTCACTCATTTAGACATGTAATATAGAATAAACCTACTAAAATCTGTACATCTAAAGAAACTAATCAAGAGGGAGGACCTTGACTAAAATGCTCAATCCCCATCCCCAAAGGCAAAGTGGGAAGACATCAGAAGAAGAAGAAAACAGGAAACAAGCTAGAAACCTGCCACAGAGGGCCTCTGAAAGGCTCTGCCCTGCAGACTATCAAAGCAGATGCTGAGACTTATGGCCAACTGTTGGGCAGTGTGCATGGAATCTTATGTAAAAAGTGGGGAAATAGTAAGATCTGAAGAGGACAGGAACTCCACAAGGAGAGCAACAGAACCAGAAATTTGAAGGGGTCTTCCCAGAGACTCATACTCCAACCAAGTACCATGCATGGAGATAACCTAGAACCCCTGCACAGATGCAGCCCATGGCAGTTTAGTGTCCAAGTAGGTTATATAGTAATGGGTAGAGGAACTGCCTCTGACATAATTTGGTTGGCCTGCTCTTTGATCACCTCCCCCTGAGGGGAGCAGCCTTACCAGGCCACAGAAGATGACAATGCAGCCACTTTTGATGAGATCTGATAGACTAAGATCAGAAGGAAAGAGAGGGGGACCTCCGCTATGAGTGGACTTGGGGAGGAGCATGCATGAAGAAGGGGGAGGGGAAGGTAGGATTAGGAGGGGA
>NW_026585504.1:23957312-23968959 GCF_907164565.1 Psammomys obesus | reverse complement strand
GGTTCTACTTTCCCCCCTCTAATCAAAATCAGTAATAACTTTCCACAAAACTGGACAGTTTGTGATGCCAAAATGGTCAGACTCTGTATTTCAAGCTGTACAGAATAGAGATTTAGTTAAAATGCAAAACAAAAGGAAAAAAAATTCCAAAATGGACACATAGATTTGAGAGAGAATAGCAGTGAAAGTTAAAAAAAAAAAAAAAGGAAGAATTGGGAGTATCGGAATTAGGAGGTAGACTGGATTAAATCACATTGTATACATGCATAAAATTGCTAAACAATAAAAAAATATTTCAATGAGACATTTCATACATTTCCTGAAGCATTCCTATACAGTGTTGCCAGAGAAAAGTGTTACTATGAAAGTGACTTACAAATTTGGGACCCTGTGCCAGGCATTTGTGGGTGTCCAGCAGATGTCCTAGCTCCTCCTTTTGTTTCTTAACTGTAGCAATTAATGAGGTGTTTTCTAGTTCCAACCTAAAAGACATATTTAAAAAGTAATTTTTTCTCACATACAAATTTTTAAATGCCACATTATTGATAATTTTTTAAAGTTTAGTTATCATGTGTTGTGTTTCACTGTGACATTTTCACAGAGGTGTATTGTTATATTTTTGTTATATTTGCAGTTCAACGATCACCTCCTGTGCCTTGGATTCTTCCCGTACTCTTGTTTATATATATAATCTATTTCAACTAATTTCTTCTTACTTTCCATTAGAACTCCTTATTCCTTTTCACAGCCCCCTTTCTCTCTCTCTATTTATTTCTCTCTCCTTTTCTCTCTCTCCACACACACAAAACAACACATATTTTTGCATTCCTATATAAAACAGTGACTGTATAAATAAAATATATTAAATGTGAATGATGTAAAATTGCATTATGTTTGAGGTTTTTTATAGAAAGAATGAAGATGTAGGTACATGAATAATCGTGTGTTCTCCTTTTTCTTTTTATTGATTTTATTTGGGAAATAGTAACCCTAGATGCATTCATGGCTATAATGTGAGTTACTTCCCAAACTCCATGTTGTATATTTCAAGAAACACTTTACAATTTTGTAGTGTTTTCACATTAATAGTAATTTGGATAATTCTCATGTTACTTATTTGCTATATAAATATGATGGTTTAAAGTTTACATTTGTAGGTGATCTTCCATCTTCTGTGCATGTTCTTTTTCTTTTTGTAGCTAAATGAAAGACAAAAATAATTTTAGTAATATTTTCATACAAATTGATTCATCATCTATTTATGTCCTGTACCTTTTATAGGAACACAGGCAGGCCCATTATATCCACCCTTTATGGGTTCCTTGCTGCTACCACTGTAAGTTAATTTAGTTTTAACAGGATTTTCACAGCCTGCAAAACAGGATGTAATATTCTCTCACCCTTCATTAAAAAAAAAAAAAAAAACTGATCCTGCTATAAGACTGAAATGCATTACCTTTCCATTTCAATTTTGCTTTCTTAAATATTGAAGCAAACAAAAATAAAAGGAAAAGGCCCTTATGGTTCTTGTAATTTTGCTTCACAAGGGCCACAGAGTGCTTTTAATATAAACATTTTACATATACCTATATGACAAAAACTATGCCAGGAATGGTAAACATTAAAATAAAAGTGTATATTCATGCTGTGAGTGTGTGTTTGTTTGTGTGTATACTTGTACAAGAGCACAGTTGTACCTGAAGACAACCTGAAGTGGTTTTGGGGGATGTTGGCTTGGTGTTTTTGTTTTTCTTTCTTGATACCAAATATGAAACTTAACAAATAAGTTAGGTTGGTATACGTTGAACCCAAAGGAGCTGTCTATCTCTGCCTGCCTGGAGCTGTGACCAGAAACTTAAACAGTGAAGAAACTGACAGTGGAAACATTTCTCAGATCAGTATCTGTTATGAAATATAGAATTAAATCAAAGGGATGTTTAAATATTAGTAGGTTAAAGTAAAAATGGCGTTGTTATTAAAGAACAAATTACCTGTTTCAACTCCACATCTCTTGTTTTCAGACATATTTCAAATTTTTGTGTCTCTGTAACTTGTCTGTTGTATTGTTCTCCTCTTCTCTCAATCATCTCCTCTTTTTCTCTCAGTTCATCTACCATCTCATTATAAGCACAAATTATATTCTTTTTCTTCTCCACTTGTTCTTTTATGATTGATCTGTGGTAGGGTAAACTGGTCTTAGAATTATTTTTCTCAGAAAACAAAATGTTCACTTTGTGGCTTGGCCCCTCAGAAGTTGCTTATAACCTTCCCCAAAATTTATACTCTTGGTTTTCTTTTCTAAACTATTCTCTGAAATTTATAACTAAGATAAAAGATCTAATATCTAGGAGTATGCTTTTCATGTATCTATTTCATCACAATTTCTACTTATTTTGTTGCTTATTATGTATTTCATGAACAAGTTAATCTTATTTGGGGAATTAAGATAGCAATAGTAACCTATAATAATTATTAGTATGTTATTTATAGAAAAGGACCTAAATTAGTATTATCTATGTGTTGAACAAATATTGAATGAACTACTCGAAGGTCAATATCTGTTTTTCTTCTTAATGGGTATGATTTAATTGATAACTGAACCATTAATTGTTAAGGTTAAGCATAATGATGCCTAGTCTATGCAAGGACCTGTGTATGACACAAAACGTCACCCAAATGCATATTAATTTTTAAATTTGGCAACAGATAAAAATAACCACTTGTGATAGCTTGAATAATAATAGCCCCCACAGTCCCATTAGTTAATAGGAAATGGAACTGTTTGAGTATTAGAAAATTTAGGAGGTGTGGACTTGATGGAGGAAGCGGGTCACAGAAGTAGAGTTTGAGGCTCCAGAAACCCACTCCACGGGGCCAAGATGGTAGCACCAGGAGGACTCTCATTCTGACCAGCAGCACAGCAGGATTGGCACAGTGACCAGCAATTAGAACTCGCGGCCATAAAACACAAGTGATTGTGTTTCCCAGGTGAGAGGATACCCCACGGTGGGGGACTCAATCAGCTTTTAACTCATCCGGCTAAACCATGGAAGAGATCCCAGTTCCATCAGATGCTTGGTCGCCAGCCCAGAGCCACACGCCAATGTGCTCTGGTCAAGGGGTCCCAGACTGAACTGTGTGCACCACAATATCAGAGACTAGAATCTCCAGTTGAGAGATAACCCCATGGTGCAGGAAACGATTGGGAACAACCTTAGGTCACCCAGACATCCCCTGGAAAAGACTCGGGTTCTGCGGGCACCCCAGGATCCAGCCCAGAGCCAGAGCTAGGGATCCAGGCTCCAGCACAGAGCCCTGCCTGTGCACCTGATTCGCTGCCTCAGAAAGAACTGTGGGCCCCAGGGCATCAGAGATTGAGTTTCACTGTCGGGTGCAAACCCACAGGGAGGGAATCGGCTGGTCTGATCTCAGAGCACTCAGCCGACACCCCAACCCTGAAAAGGTCTCGGGAAAATTTCCCAGTTTAGGCAGATGCCCAGGCTCCCAAAGGCCAGAAAGGCAGAGCCAAATCCATCTGTGCCTGTGGGTTCTACTCGCCATTCCAGACAGAATGGCGGTCCCCAATCTGGCCCAGAAGGGGCACACACTGCCAGCCCAGATCAGAGCATAGAGCCTCTGGAACAAAGCAGTGCCCTCAGCCGCCATCTCAGACCCAGGTGCACAGTGTCTAGCCTAGAGCAGCTCCCGCAGCCGCCATCCCAGACAGGGGCACACAGCTTCCAGCCCAGAGTGAGGCACCCAGCCTCCAGACCACAGTGGAGCCCTCAGTTGCCAGCCTAGAGAGGCGTGCACAGCTTCCAGACCAGAGCGGCGCCCTTAGGCACCAACTCAATCTAGGCGCTCATTCTCTAGGCCCAGAGCAAAGCACTCAGCCCCTGGCCCAGAGACTTGCTGGGTACTCCTCTCACATTCCCGAACAGAACTGTGTGCCCCAAGATACCAGACTGAGTTTCCCTGTTGGGAGAAATCCCCAAGCTAGGGAATCAGCAGGATCTTGAAGAGGGCTGTGCCTGGAAAACAGTATAGCAACAACAACAGCGCAATAAATTCAGAACGAGAAACACAGTAGTGGGGCAAATGTCTTCAGAACTTCTATGGGTAAGAGGAGAGCCCCCCCTAACCAACAAAGACCACAGCTACTACTCAAGTCTATACACCAGAGGTGAGCAGTGGAAATTCCTGAGAAACACTGGCCATACAGTGACCATACCCAAAAAGCAGAGGAGCCCTCCTTCAGGAAAAATCATCTTCCGGCCAAGGGAATTCTCCCTACCTCAGGACTCAAGGAAGCACAGAAACTAACAGCCAACACCTAAAACAGCCCAAGGGGTAGAGGTCAGCGTAAAAGCCCAACCAACAAAAACAGAGCAATATGGCATCTCCATATTGCCATCCAGGGGTGAGAAGCCCTGGACAACCCAGCATAATAGAAAATCAAGAAGATGACCTTACATCTATGCTGATGAAGAGGATAATAGAGGAAACAAATAAAATACATAAAGAATTAGAGGAAGATAAAACCAAACAGATCTTGGTTTCCCATAGTGAGGGGAACAAGGACTATTTCTAACAGGAACTCAATGACTGGCTCTTTGGCCTCCCCACCCCCCAAGGGAGGAACAGTCCTGTTAGGCCACAGAGGAGAGCTTTGCAGCCAGTCCTGAAGATACCTGATAAAACAGGATCAGATGAATGGGGAGGAGGTACCCCCTATCAGTGGACTTGGCAAGGGGCATGGTGGAGATGAGGGAGGGAGGGAGGGACTGGGAGGGAATGAGGGATCGGGACACAGCTGGGATACAGAGTTAATAAAATGTAACTGATAAGAAAAAAATAAAATACAAAAAAAAAAAAAACCAAACAAACAGATCATGGCTATCCATGAAGAAATGGAGGAAGTTAAAGACAAGCAGATTATGGCCATTCATGAAGAAATACGGGAAGATGCAGCCAAACAGTTTGCTGCCTTGAGAGAAGAAATAATTAAATCACTGAAAGAAATAAAAGAAAAAGAGCTGAAGGAACTAAAAGAAAAACAGGAAAATACAATCAAACAGGTGAAGGAAGTAAACAAAACAACTCAAGATCTGAAGATAGAACTGGAAAAATTAAAGAAAACACAAATGGAGGAAATAATGGAGAAGAAGAATTTAGGGAAGAAAACAAGAACTACAGAGGTAAGCATAACCAACAGACTACAAGAGATGGAAGAAAGAATCTCAGTTATAGAAGATACAATGGCAGAAATAGATGTATCTGTCAAAGAAAATGTTAAATCCAAAAAATTCCTGACACAGACCGTCCAAGAAATCCAAGACAATATGAAAAGACAAAACCTAAGAATAATAGGAATAGAGGAAAAAGAAGATTCCCTTCTCCAAGGCCCAGAAAACATTTTCAACAAAATCATAGAAGAAAATTTCCCCAAGTTAAAGGAGAGGCCAATAAGAATACATGAGATCTACAGAACACCCAACAAATTTGACCAGAAAAGAAAAATCCTCCCACCACAAAATAATCAAAACAGTAAGTATACAGAACAAAGAAAAAATACTAAAAGCTGCAAGGGAAAAAGGCCAAGTAACATATAACTGCAAACCCATTAGAATCACACCTGACTTTTCAACAGAAACTATGAAAGCCAGAAGGGCCTGGACAGATATCATGCAGACCCTAAGAGATGTCAGCCCATGATACTATACCCTGCAAAACTCTCAGTCCTCATAGACGGAGAAAACAAGATATTCAATGACAGAAACAACTTTCAACAATACCTACACACAAATCCAGCATTACAGAAGACACTGGAAAGGAAAATACAACCGAAGGAAATTAGCTACTTTCAAGAAAACACAGGAAATAATTAACCTTACTACAGAAAACAAAAAACAATCAGGCAAACAACCTTATGACCACAGCCAACATCAAAATCAAAGGATCTAACAGCCACTGGTCATTAATCTCTCTCAACATCAATGGACTCAACTCTCCAGTAAAAAGACACAGATTAACAGAATGGATACGTAAACAAAACCCAGCAATCTGTTGCATACAAGAAACACACCTAAGGCACAAAGATAGACATTACCTGAGGGTAAAAGGTTGGAAGACGACTTTCAAAGCAAATGGACCCAAGAAACAAGCAGGAGTAGCCATTCTAATATCTGATAAAATAGACTTTCAACCAAAATTAATAAAAAGAGATGGAGAAGGACACTTCATACTCATCAAGGGAAAATTCCAACAGGAAAACATCACAATCCTGAACATCTATGCCCCAAATACAAGAGCACCGACATTTGTAAAAGAAACATTGATAAAACTTAAACCACACATAGATCCCCACACATTAATAGTGGGAGACTTCAACACCCCACTCTCAACAAAGGACAGGTCAACAAAACAGAAATTAAACAAAGAAACATGTCTCTAACAGAGGTCGTGAATCAAATGGACCTAAAAGACATTTACAGAACCTTACACCCAAACAGAAAAGAATTTACCTTCTTCTCAGCACCTCATGGAACCTTCTCCAAAATAGAACATATAGTTGGTCACAAAGCAAGCCTCAACAGATACAAGAAGATTGAAATAATCCCTTGTATCCTGTCTGATCACCATGGAATAAAGCTGGACCTCAACAACAATAGAAATACCAAAAGCCTACATACACATGGAAACTGAACAACTTGTTACTAAATGGCAGTTGTGTCAGGGAAGAAATAAAGAAA
Organism: Psammomys obesus; assembly: GCF_907164565.1. Lineage (NCBI taxonomy): Eukaryota > Metazoa > Chordata > Mammalia > Rodentia > Muridae > Psammomys > Psammomys obesus. Next base: position 23,962,207 of record NW_026585504.1, on the reverse strand, counting down.
GAAATTAAAGTCTTCCTAGAACTCAATGAAAATGAAGACACAACATACCGACACTTGTGGGACACAATGAAAGCAGTGCTAAGAGGAAAGTTCATAGCACTAAGTGACTTCAAGAAGAAATTCGAGACAGCTCATTCAAGCAACTTAATGGCCCACTTAAAAACCCTAGAAAAAGAAGAAGCAGACACACCAAAAAGGAGTAGACGGCTGGAAATAATCAAACTCAGGGCTGAAATCAATCAATTAGAAACAAATAAAACAATTCAAAGAATCAATGAAACCAAGAGCTGGTTCTTTGAGAAAATCAACAAGATCGACAAACCCTTAGCCAAGCTAACTAAAAGGCAGAGAGACACCACCCAAATCAACAAAATCAGAAATGAAAAGGGGGACATGACTACAGACACTGAGGAAATCCAAACAATCATTAGGATTTACTTCAAAAGTCTATATGCCACAAAATTTGAAAATCTAAATGAAACGGACAATTTTCTTGATCGATTTGACCTACCAAAGGTGATTCAGGACCAGGTAAATCAATTAAATAGTCCTATATCCCCCAAGGAAATAGAAGCAGTCATCAAAAGTCTCCCATCCAAAAAAAAAAAAAAAGCCCAGGACCAGATGGTTTCAGTGCAGAATTCTACCAGACCTTCAAAGAAAGGCTAACTCCAATTCTCTTTAAAATATTCCACAAAATAGAAACAGAAGGAACATTACCAAATACATTCTATGAAGCCACAATCACCTTGGTACCTAAACCTCACAAAGACTCAACGAAGAAGGAGAATTTCAGGCCAATCTTCCTTATGAACATTGATGCAAAAATACTTAACAAAATACTTGCAAACCGAATACAAGAACACATCAAAGATATTATCCACTATGACCAAGTAGGCTTCATTCCAGGTATGCAGGTGTGGTTCAATATATGGAAATCCATCAATGTGATCCACCATATTAACAAACTGAAAGAAAAAATAAACACATGATAATCTCCCCAGATGCTGAAGAAACATTTGAAAAAATCCAGCATCCATTCATGTTTAAAGTATTGGAGAGATCAGGGAAAGAAGGCACATATCTAAACATAGTAAAGCCGATATACAGCAAGCCTATAGGCAACATCAAACTGAATGGTGAGAAAATTAAAGCAATCCCACTGAAATCAGGGACAAGACAAGGCTGCCCACTCTCTCCATATCTCTTCAACATAGTGCTTAAAGTCCTTGCTTGAGCAATAAGACAGTTGAAGGAGATCAAGGGAATACATATTGGAAAGGAAGAAGACAAATTATCACTATTTGCAGATGACATGATAGTATACATGAGCAACCCCAAAAACTCTACCAGGGAACTCCTACAGCTGATAAACACCTTCAGCAAAGTGGCTGGATACAAAATTAACTCAAAAAAAAAAATCAGTAGCACTCCTGTATAGAAAAGAAAAAAGGGCTGAGAAAGAAATTAGGGAAACAACACCCTTCACAATAGCCACAAATGACCAAATAGCCATAAAGTACCTTGGTGTAACCCTAACCAAGCAAGTCAAAGACTTGTATGAAAAAATTTCAAGTCTCTGAAGAAAGAATTGAAGAAGAAATGAGAAGATGGAAAAAACTCCCATGCTCATGGCTTGGCAGGATAAACATAGTAAAAATGGCCAGCTTACCAAAAGCAATCTACAGATTTAATGCAATTCCCATCAAATTGCCAACACACTTCTTTACAGAATTGGAAAGAAAAATTTTCAACTTCATATGGAATAACAAGAAACCCAGAATTGCTAAAACAATCCTCTACAATAAAAGATCTTCTGGAGGTATCTCCATCCCTGATCTTAAGCTGTGCTATAGAGCAACAGTTATAAAAACTGCCTGGTACTGGCATAGAAACAGAATGGTGGATCAATAGAACCAAACAGAAGATCCAGAAATAAACACACATGCTTATGGACCCCTGATTTTTGACAAAGATGCCAAAACCATACAATGGAAAAAAGATAGCTTCTTCAACAAATGGTGCTGGTCCAACTGGATGTCTACATGTGGAAAAATGAAAATAGATCTGTACTTATCACCCTGCACAAAACTGAAGTCCAAGTGGATCAAAGACCTCAACATAAAACCAGACACATTAAATAGGCTAGAAAAAATAGTGGGGAATACCCTAGAATTCATTGGCACAGAGGACAACTTCCTGAACAGAACACCAACGGCACAGGCTCTAAGAGCAACAATCAATAAATGGGACCTCATGAAATTGAAAAGCTTCTGTAAATCAAAGGACACCATCATGAAAACAAAACAACTCCCTACAGATCGGGAAAGAATCTTCACTAACCCTTTATTTGACAAAGGGCTAATATCCAGTATATATAAAGAACTAAAGAAGCTGAAAAGTAGCAAACCAAGTAATCCAATTAAAAAATGGGGAACAGGAGGCGGGGCAAGATGGCAGCACCGGGAAGACTCTCATTCTGAGGAGCAGCACAGCAGGATTGGCACAGTGACCAGCAATCAGAACTCGCGGCCATAAAACACAAGTGGTTGTGTTTCTCAGGTGAGAGGATACCCCACGGTGGGGGATTCGATCAGCTTTAACTCACCCGGCAAAACCGCGGAAGAGATCCCCGTTCCGCCAGGCGCTTGGTCGCCAGCCCAGAGCTACCCGCCAGCGCGATCTGGTCACGGTCCCAGACTGAACTGTGGGCCCACAACACCATAGACTGGATTTCCCAGTCGAGAGATAACCCCACGGAGCAGGAAACAATTGGGACCGACCCCAGGTTACCCAGACATCCCCTGGAAAAGACTCGGGTTCCGCGGGTGCCCCAGGAGCCAGCCCGGACCCAGAGCCGGGAGGGACAAAGGCGCCTGCCTGCACAGAGCCCTGCCTGCGCGCGTGATTCGCCGCCTCAGATAGAACTGTGGGCACCAGGGCAACAGGGCACCAGACTGCGTGTCTCTGGCAGGAGGAAACCCCCAGCGGAGGGGGTCAGCAGCTCTAACGCTTAGGACACCCAGCACCAAAACACTTCCTGGACTCACACAGACTCTAGTGCAGGCAGAAGCGCTGTGCTCTGCCGCCATTGTTGCGTTCCCCTGGGGCACTGGGACACACAGCTGCATCCTTGGACCTGCAGGAGCCGAAGAGCCATTACAGCAGCCCTCAGATACTGTGCCAGGGATCGGCCAGTTGTCCCTGGCTGGACTGCCAAAACTGTAGGAATCCCTGATCCTTCAGGGGGGCTGCACCCACAGCATCTGGACCAGAGTGGTGCCTACAGCCGCCATCCCAGACAGAGACACACAGCTTCTGGTCCAGAGTGAGGCACCCAGCCTCCAGACCAGAACAGTGCCCCCAGGCGCCAACTCAACCTAGGTGCACATTCTCCAGGTCCAGAGCAGAGCAATCAGCCTTTGGCCCAGAGACTTGCTGAGTGCACCTCCCACTTTCTCAGACAGAACTGTGCGCCCCAGGATAACAGACTGAGTTTCCCTGTTGGGAGAAAACCCCATAGCTAGGGAATCAGCAGTTTCTTCAAGAGGACTGTACATGGAAATTTAGTGAGCAGCAGCACACTAAATTTATAACAAGAAACCCAGCAGTGGGGCAGCTGTCTTGAGAAATTTTATGGGTAAGAGGAGATCCCCCCCTGCCTAACATAGACCACAGCTACTACTCAGGGCTATAAACCTGAGGTGAGCAGTGGCATCTCCGGAGAAACACTGGCCATACAGTGACCATAACCAAAAAGCAGAGAAGGACTCCTTCAGGAAAAATCATCTTCCGGCCAAGGGGATACTCCCTACCTCAGGACTCCAGGAAGCACAGAAACTAACAGCCAAAACCTAAATCAGCCCAATGGTTAGAGGTCAGCGTAAAGGCTCAACCAACAAAAGACAGAGCAATATGGCATCTCCAGAACCCAGCCATCCAGGGGCGAACAGCCCTGAACAATGCAGCATAATAGAAAATCAAGAAGATGACCTTACATCTATGCTGATGAAGAGAATAATAGAGGAAACAGATAAAATACGTAAAGAATTAGAGGATAAAACCAAACAGATCATGGCTATCCATAAAGAAATGGAGGAAGATAAAGACAAGCAAATTAGGGCCATCCGTGAAGAAATACGGGAAGATGCAGCCAAACAGCTTGTGGCCTTCAGAGAAGAAATAATTAAATCACTGAAAGAAATAAAAGAGACAGAGTTGAAGGAACTAAAAGAAAAAGAGGAAAATACAAGCAGACAGGTGAAGGAAGTAAACAAAACAACTCAAGACCTGAAGATAGAACTAGAAAAATTAAAGAAAACACAAATGGAGGAAATAATGGAGAGGAAGAATTTAGGGAAGAAAACAGTAACTACAGAGGTAAGCATAACCAACAGAATACAAGAAATGGAAGAAAGAATCTCAGGTGTAGAAGATACAATGGAAGAAATCGATGTATCTGTCAAAGAAAATGTTAAATCCAAAAAATTCCTAACACAGACCGTCCAAGAAATCCCAGACAATATGAAAAGACAAAACCTAAGAATAATAGGAATAGAGGAAAAAGAAGACTCCCTTCTCCAAGGCCCAGAAAACATTTTCAACAAAATCAATGAAGAAAATTTCCCCAAGTTAAAGGAGAAGCCAATAAGGATACATGAGGCCTACAGAACACCCAACAAATTTGACCAGAAAAGAAAATCCTCCCGCCACATAATAATCAAAACAGGAAGTATACAGAACAAAGAAAAAATACTAAAAGCTGCAAGGGAAAAAGGCCAAGTAACATATAATGGCAAACCCATTAGAATCACACCTGACTTTTCAACAGAAACTATGAAAGCCAGAAGGGCCTGGACAGATATCATGCAGACCCTAAGAGAACACAGATGTCA
>NW_026585504.1:23949647-23952312 GCF_907164565.1 Psammomys obesus | reverse complement strand
CCAAAAGAGGCGCAAGTACACAACAAGGACATTTGTTCAACCATGTTTGTAGCAGCTTTATTTGTAATAGCCAGAAGCTGGAAACAACCCAGATGCCCCTCAACTGAAGAATGGATGCAGAAACTGTGGTACATCTATACAATGGAGTATTACTTAGCAATGAAAAATAAGGAAATCATGAAATTTGCAGGTAAATGGTGGGACCTGGAAAGGATCATCCTGAGTGAGTTGACCCAGAAGCAAAAAGACACTCACGGTATATACTCACTCATATAAACATACAATATAGAATAAACCCACTAAAAGCTGTACATCTAAACAAACTAAGCAAAAGAGAGGACCCTAACTAAAATGTTCAATCCCCATCCTGAAAGGCAAAGAGGATGGACATCAGAAGAATACGAAAATAGGAAACAACCTCGGAACCCGCTATAGAGGGCCTCTGAAAGCCAGAAGAAAACAGGAAACAACCTTGAAACCTGCCACAGAGGGCCTCTGAAAGCTTCTGCAGTATAGACTGTCAAAGCAGATGCTGAGCCTGATGACCAACTGATGGGCAGAGTGAATGGAATTTTATGTAAGAAGTGGGAAAAAGTAAGAGCTGGAGGGAACGGGAACTCCACAAGCAGAGCAACAGAACAAGATAATTTGAACACAGGGAACTTCCCAGAGACTCATACTCCAACCAAGGACTATTTGTGGAGATGACCTGGAACCACTGCACAGGTGTAGCCCATGGCAGTTCAGTGTCCAAGTGGGTTCCATAGTAATGGGAAGAGGGACTGCCTCTGACATAATCTGATTGGCCTGCTCATTGATCACCTCCCCCTGAGGGGGGAGCAGTCTTACCAGGCCACAGTAGAGGACAATACAGCCACTTTTGATGAGAACTGATAGACTAAGATCAGAAAGAAGGAGAGGAGGACCTCCCCTATCAGTGGACTTGGAGAGTGGCATGCATGCAGAAAGGGGAGGGAGGGTGGGATCGGCAGGGGAGGAGGGAGGGGCTCATGGGGGGATACAAAATGAATAAAGTGTAATTAATAAAAAAAATAAAAGATTTAAAAAAATGGGGAACAGAGCTAAGCAGAGAATTCTCTTTGGGGAATATCGAATGGCAGAGAAACACTTGAAGAAATGCTCATTAGCAATTAGGAAAATGCAAATCAAAACAACGCTGAGATTTCACTTTACACCCATCAGAATAGCCAAGATGAAAAACTCAAGTGACAATACATGTTGGAGATGTTGTAGAGAAAGTGGAACCCTCCTCCACTGCTGGTGGGAATGTAAACTTGTGCAACCACTCTGGAAATAAATTTGGCCGTTTCTCAGACAACTAGGAATTGTGCTTCCTCAAGATCCAGCCATACCTCTCCTAGGCATGTATCCAAAAGAGGCTCAAGTACACAAAAAGGACATTTGCTCAACCATGTTTGTATCAGCCTTATTTGTAATAGCCAAAAGCTGGAAACAGCCCAGATGCCCCTCAACTGAAGAGTGGATGCAGAAACTATGGTACATCTACACAATGGATTATTACTCTGCAATGAAAAATAAGGAAATCTAAAGAAACTAATCAAGAGAGCAGACCCTGATTAAAATGCTCAATCCCCATCCCAAAAGGCAAAGAGGGTAGACATCAGAGGAAGAAGAAAACAGGAAACAACCTAGGAACCTGCCACAGAGGTCCTCTGAAAGGCTCTGCCTTACAGACTATCAAAGCAGACACTGAGACTTAAGGCCAACTGATGGGCAAAGTGTATGGAATCTTAAGTAAGAAATGGGAAATAGTAAGATCTGGAGAGGACAGGAACCCCAGAAGAAGAGCAACAGAACCAGAAAATTTGAACACAGGGGTCTCCCCAGGGACTCATATTCCAACCAAGGAACATGCATGGGAATAACCTAGAACCCCTGCACAGATGTAGTCCATGACAGTGTAGTATCCAAGTGGTTTCCATAATAATGGGAAGAGGGACTGCCTCTGACATAATCTGATAGGCTTGTTCTTTGATCTCCTCCCCCTGAGAGTAGAGCAGCCCTACCACGCCATAGAAGATGACAATGCAGCCATTCCTGATGGGATCTGATAGACTAAGATCAGAAGGAAGGAGAGGAAGACCTCTCCTATCAGTGGACTTGGAAGGGGCATGCATGAAGAAGGGGGAGAAAGGGTGGGGCTCGGAGGTGAGGAGGGAGGGGCCTATGGGGGGATACAAAGTAAACAAACTGTAATTAATAAAAAAAAGATTAAAAAAAAAGAAAAATAAGGAAATCATGCAATTTGCAGGTAAATGGTGGGACCTGGAAAGGATCATCCTGAGTGAGCTGTCCCAGAAGCAGAAAAATACACACGGTATATACTCACTCATATAGACTTATAGGATAAACCTAAAATCTGTCCATCTAAAGAAACTAATCAAGAGAGAGGACTCTAACTAAAACGCTCAATCCCCATCCCCAAAGGCAAAGAGGATGGACATCAGAAGAATAAGAAAGCAGGAAACAACCTAGGAACCTGCCACAGAGGGCCTCTGAAAGGCTCTGCCCTGCAGACTATCAAAGCAGATGCTGAGACTTTATGGCCAACTGTCGGGCAGAGTGCATGGAATCTTATGTAAGAAGTGGGAAATAGTAAGATCTGGAGAGGACAGGAACCCCA